>NC_038256.2:8194546-8360756 GCF_000004515.6 Glycine max | reverse complement strand
TCAACTGGTTAACATCGGTTATTGAAGAACCGATGTTGTATTATAGATAAATTAAAACCCAAAAGGTTCTTTCCCCCCGCGCGCTCAGTCTCAGAAACAAAAGCATTTTTCTCCCTCACTGCGAAGACTTGTCATTGTCGTCTCCTCCTCACCATCATCGCCGCTGGGGTTCGTGACCGCCGTCAGGGTTCGTGACTGTCGGGGTCCGTTGGAGTCCGACTTCAACATTCAACACCAACACCAACACTGCACTTTCAGCATTTTAGGAATAGGAATAGGAACCCCCATAGTCCATAGTTTCTCAATCAGGTAATTCCTTCTCTGCAATTTCTTGAAATGATCTTTGTTAAGTTAAACCCTATATGGCTGTTTTTAACCACCCCCATACTCCATAGTTAACCCCCATGCTTCAGACTACCTTACTTTAGTTAGGGTTTGTGGAAAGTAAACTTCAAATGGTTGTAACTTTTGATAGAAATGTCCGTTTGAGGCCCATAATATGTCAAAATGCTCGAAATTGAAGGAGGAATCCCTTAGCAATTTCCGAAGGGGATTTGGTCAACTCATTTTTCCAAAAAACGCCTTTAAGTAGCTCAGAAATAGGATTTAAGATTCAACCACCGAATTTTCCAAAAGTTTCAAGTTTTGTTATTCTATAATAACCCAGTTTGGTCAATTTGCCCTGTATATCTCCTTGGGTATGTTGATGACATTATAATTACTAGCAGTACTATTCCTTTAATTCAAAAAATTATCTTTTTGTTAGAGGATGAAGATTCCATTCTACTTAAAATTTCACTCTAAGATATATGCAAAAATTGACTTCAATTGGATACAATTCATGTATCAAAAGCTTTAAATGGTTGAGCAAGGTAGAGACATAAACCCAAAATTAATTTTCTTGGCCTACAGATGATGAAGGGGACATGTTATTTAGACCCTAAAATAATCTCTACTACAGAACATAACCACTCTACAAATAATTCCATTGAACAGAAGCTTAAACAATTTTTTCTTTTATGATGTATGGACACATTTTTTTCAGAATTTTCAATGAATTAGCAACACACAAGAAAGCATGTTGCTAATTAAAATCAGCAACACGCAAAAATGAATTACAATCAGAATTTTTGTTCTATCTTGGCATTTCCCATTTCTCTTCTTTCGACCATTTGGTTTCTCTTCTGCTAAAAACTGGATTAAATTAGAAAGTTAACCATAAACATTAAGCTGTATATGCCAAGTTCTAATATTTATCTTCTCTTTTTTGCCTTTTGGTTGCTTCTCTGCGGCAGATTTAGTTGCAAGGCATAGGGAATACCTCTACCTCTACCTCTACCTTGGTGGTTTGGTTTCTTCTGGGCTGTCCATTCATCAATTGCACTCTTCAAGTTTGAGGTAACTAGCAATGTTGTTCTATTCTTTTAGTGTAACAGATAAGCTATATTATTAATAGAAACATCATGTATTAGATATATTCTATTCTGAATAATAAGCAAGTAAACCCTAATGTTGAATGATCCATTGGTCCAAATGACTACATAAATCAATATGAATTAGAGCAATATACTACTGACATAGTACATAAACAAGTCATATCAGCATTAGGCATAATTTATGTACTGCCCCTTTGTTTATGTACTACTGACACGGTATTATCTAAAAGTTAGAAATCAAACATAGGATGTTAGGGAACTATGTAACTTTAGGTTACTTAATTAGTTTACTGCACTTTGCATTACATTTTTTACAATTTCTGTTTCATTTTAACATTGAATAACCTTTGTTGATAGTTAGTCATAGTTATCAATTGATTTTTTACAATTAATAGTTTACTAGCTAGTTTTCTGCTAAAACCTATTTGAAAGCATAATGCAAATCATATATGTTGTGTGGTCTGATTTTAAATTTACAGGTTAAATTTAGGTTTTTTGTAAGAACAGAGAGAGTATTTAAAAGAAATTCCTAAAAAACAAAATCGGTTATTTGTAGAAAATCGATGTTAACAGTAGAAAACCGATGTTAACTGTCATACCTTAATTTCGTCCGGGGACTATTGTTTGATGGCATGCAACCTTTGGTTGACCGCTTCGAGGTACTTGGCACCCTTTATTGCACAATACGTGAAGTTTAGAGACATGCCGGAAATCAAAAGGAAGCATTGTTATGCAATCTGTGAAATTCCGTAACATGCCGGAAATCAAAAGGAAGTATTGTTACGCAATCCGTGAAATTCCGTAACATGCCGGAAATCAAAAGGATGTATTGTTACGCAATCCATGAGTTTCCGTAACATTCCGAAAGCTAAAAAATGAGTAATTACATGACCCGTAAGGTTCCGTAACCTTACGAGAAGAAAACAAGTATTGTTACGAAATTTGTAAAGTTTCGTAACGTTACGGAAAAAGAATCACCAAAAAAAGTAAAGGGGTGTATTTAGTAAAAAAAGGCGTGCAAATAGCAACCAGGCCCACTTGGGCCTTCCAGGATGTTCCTCCAGAAGGCATTTGCTTCTGGAGGAAGCAACCTGGCTCGCCTGGGCGAGCTGGGTGGCAAGCTCCTCCCCTATTTTCCTATAAATAGAGGGAGGAGTGAAGGTGAAAGGGGTTCAACCCTTCTGGTACTTCATAATCACTTAAAATTAGTGAGGAAAATTGTTTCCGTGAAGAAAATCCAAGCCGAGGCGCTTCCAAAACGTTTCCGTAACATTTTCGTGGGTGATTTCACGAAGATTTTCAATCGTTCTTCGTCGTTCGTCGTTCGTTCTTCGGTCTTCAACCGGTAAGTTCCCGAAATCAAACTTTTCTATTCATTCTATGTATCCTTAGTGGTCCCCACTTGTTTCGCGTGCTTTTATTTTCGTTTCATTTACTTTCCGTACCCCATTTTGACGTGCTTTAATCATTTACTTAAGTCATTTTCTCGCCTAATCAAAAAATAAAATAAATTTCCACCGATCATTTGATTTGTAATATCCGTTAATTTCTGTTAAAACGAAATCCGACCGTTCGGTCATGCCATAACCACGTTGGAAACCAAAAAGAGGTAAAATAATAATATAATAATAAAAAATTATCTTTTAGTAAAATAAACCAAAAAAATCAATCGGACGTTTCTCTTTGGGATTTCTCTTTCTTAATTGAATTGACTAATAACTAAAGTGAAACTAAGGCTAAAATCAACTTGCAAAGTCAAGCTCGTCCGCAAAAAAATCACTAAAAAGGATTTTAAGGTTCGATACCTCTGTTTTTCTCACCAAGTAAAAATGGAACATTTTAAGGTCCAACGCCTTAAAAGGACCACCTTCCAAGTAAAAAGAATTGCTTGATTCCCCCTTTAGAAAGAACTACGTAGGTCTGATTTCCTCTTCGATGGAGGGTACGTAGGAGCAAGAGCCCTGCTTTTGTCGACCTCAAAAATAAAAAAGAAATAAAAGTTTAGATACGCAATTTCACACAATTCTAATTTAAGGCTGTTGTCCTTTGGGACAAACGTGAGAGGTGCTAATACCTTCCTCAAATGTAAATACAACTCCCGAATTTGGAATATTCTTCATGACCGGTTTCCTTCGGTTTTTCCAACGTTTTCCACAAATAAACATTGGTGGCGACTCCGCGCATTTTCCTCCTTTGGAAGACGCACCCGTGAGCCTCGCCTCGCTTGCCCGCAAAAGGGTAGGTTGCGACAGTTGGCGACTCCACTGGGGACAGTTTTTGTGAGTTAGGCCTATTTTAGGAAATTGTGGAATTATGAAACTTTGCGTGTGCATTTTTTCTTGAACTGTGTAAAAATAATAATAAATGTTGTCTTTTCCACATTTTTACACCGCTTTCTAAGCACCCACGGGTTTGAGTAAAATAGGGGCCCTATACTCGGGTTCATGGAAATCTAAGGAGTGGAGGTGAATCTATGGTCATGTTAGGTCTCTGACTTGCTTGATAATAGTGAAACCTCGTCTAGAGCTTTCTCTCTTTATAATGTGTTGTCACTGGTATTCCATACCGCCGCAATATTATTATCTTGAGTGATGATACCTCTAGAAAACAGCCATGTGAGATATGGATCGTTGGGAGTAGTTATTAGAGACCCCTAGATATTATCCTATAGGTCCCTAAAATAGGGGCACGGAGCAAACACATTGCATGTCGTCTTAAACACTGCCATGCATGTAGTCCTAAATGTGATGTACGCCTTTGCTTGTAATTATTTGTGGATATTGTTGTACTCTATGCATCCCTGTGTTATGCTTTTGCGCGTCTACATCATGTCGTCAGGCACGTGTTGTATGTTGGTCTCATCTTTTGTCACGGGAAGCCGAAAGATCTATATCACCTTCTTCACTACACACATGGGGCACTGCACCCCCAAGTGTGCAAGTAAGAAGAGATAATTTTACGGGGCTCTCGTGTCCGTAAATGCATTCATATCATGCATCACATAAGCATCTCTTCATGGCATCATAATGAACATATCGTTCCTGCATTTGTCTGTTATCATATTCCAGCCTCACATTTTGCATGAGTCATTGCATCATCATGCATATGCGTTCAACAAACTTTTTTGATCTACAAATTGCATACCAATTGTTTTCATGTTTGCTCATGCATGACCCTTGCGTTTTCCTCTGCAAAACAAAAACAAAAAAGAAAGTGCGAAAATTCACACTGCATTCTTAGTTGCATATATTCGATACCATAAGCCAACCATGTTGGGATCATAAACCCATTTCACTTAAAAACAAAATGATTGAACATGGTACCTAATGCATGGTTAACTTAGAAAGGATGTTTCTTCGGGCATCTCAATCTCATAATTACATTTTCCATGCATAGCATGCGTATTCTCGAGTCTTTCATCCCTATGAAATGTTGATGAAGTATTGGCGATCAAAATTGTCATTCCCTGGGTTATGGGGATGAACCAAGCTCGTGCTTTTACGAAAAGGTTCATCGAGTCAAGTTGAAGTATGGAAGTAACCATCTTGCAAAAAATTAGGGCAAAAGATGGATCGTGCTACATCGCTGCTTCGTCTACTGCCAAACACCTTTAGGACTGTCGATGTCCTTGTTACTTCCAGTTTCACCTTGACAAAGATGTCATGGACCATGTTGAAAATCTAAATTGATTCAACCCCATATCCTGCGTAAAAATTTACAATACTTCAACTGTGCATCATTCGCATACATCCATGTTGTTCATTGGTTGCATTGTTCATTGCATTCTTTCCTTGAAAAAAAAAGAACTTAATCATTGTTATAAAAAAGAAAAGAACACGCTTTACGGCGCCCTTACCGAACCTGTGCTAGAGCAAGAGTAATGGGTGAAGTAAAGGAGGTGCAAGAGCAGATGGAGGCCGACATGGAGGCCATGAAAGAGCAAATGGCCGCAATGATGGAGGCCATGATGAGCATGAAGAAGATAATGGAAGCCAATGCGGTTGCAGTTGTCGCTACCAATGGTGTTGCTAAGGTGAACCCGACATCCCCATCCGGCATCAACCAAATGAATCATCCAACCTCAGATATGGTAGGTAAAGATTTGGGAAGTACGGGCGACCCCCATGATGTGCAAATTCAAAACGAGCACGCCTTCCTGCCATATGGCTTGCCTCCCAACTATACGCCACCCAATGTGGCATACACTCCCAATGAGAATGTCAATAACTCCACTCCTATACCCATTGAGAGCCAACAACCCCAAACTGATCATGCACATGTCTCTTAAACCGTGGGGGAGACACATGAAAGTTGTCGCAACCTACCCTTTTGCGGGCGAGCGAGGCGAGGCTCACGGGTGCGTTTTCCAAAGGAGGAAAATGTGCGGAGTCGCCAACAACGTTTAGTTCTGCAAAACGTCAGAAAAACCGAAGGAAACCGGTCATAAAGAATATTCCAAGTTCGGGAGTTGTATTTACGTTTGAGGAAGGTATTAGCACCTCTCATGTTTGTCTCAAAGGACAACAACCTTATTTTTAGAATTGTGTGAAATTGTGTTACCCTAACTTTTATTTCTTTTTTATTTTTGAGGTCGACAAAAGCGGGGCTCTTTCACCTACGTACCCTCCATCGAAGAGGAAATCAGACCTACGTAGTTCTTTTTTAAGGGTGAATCAAGCGATTCTTTTTACTTGGAAGGTGGTCATTTTAAGGCGTTGGACCTTAAAAATGATCCATTTTACTTGGAAAGAAAAAACTGAGGTATTGAACCTTAAAATCCTTTTTAGTACTTTTTTGCGGACGAGCTTGACTTTGCGAGTTGATTTTAGCCTTAGTTTCACTTTAGTTATTAGTCAATTCAATTAAGAAAGAGAAATCTCAAAGAGAAAAGTCCAATTGATTTTTTTTGCTTTATTTTACTAAAAAATATTTTTTGATTATTATATTATTATTTTACCTCTTTTTGGTTTCCAACGTGGTTACGGCGTGACCGAACGATCGGATTTCATTTTAACAAAAATTAACGGATATTACAAATTAAATGATCGGTGGAAATTTATTTTATTTTTTGATTAGGCGAGAAAATGACTTAAGTAAATGATTGAAGCACGTCAAAAGGGGGTACGGAAAGTAAATGAAACGAGAATAAAAGTACACGAAACAAATGAGGACTACCACGGGTGATGGAAGCTTGCTTGTGGAGCTTCTATGGAGGCTGGATCTTTGAGCTTCAATGAGGTCCTTTAATGGTGGTTTTCCACCATGGAGATGCAGCGGAAGACAAAGGAGAAGAGGTGAGGCGCCATCCACTAGGGAATAAGCCATGGAAGAAGGAGCTTCACCACCAAGATAAGGCTTGGATAAGAAGCTTGGAAGGATGCTTCAATGGAGGAAAAGAAAGAAGGAGAGAAAGAGAGAGGGGGGAGCATGAAATTGAAGGAAGAAAAAGGGAGAGAAGTTTAACTTTGAGTTGTGTCTCACAAGACTCTCATTCATCAAAGTTACAACAAGTGTTACACATGTTTCTATTTATAGACTAGGTAGCTTCCTTGAGAAGTTTTCTTGAGAAAACTTCCTTGAGAAGCTTCTTTGAGAAAACTTCCTTGAGAAGCTAGAGCTTAGCTACACACACCCCTCTAATAACTAAGCTCACCTCCTTGATAAGCTTCCTTAAGAAGATTCCTAAAGAAGCTAGAGCTTAGCTACACATACCTCTCTAATAGCTAAGCTCACCTTCTTGAGATGAGAAGCTAGAACTTAGCTACACACCCCCTATAATAGCTAAGCTCACCCCCATGACAAAAAACATGAAAATACAAAAAAAAGTCCCTACTACAAAGACTACTCAAAATGCCTCGAAATACAAGGGTAAAACCCTATACTACTAGAATGGCCAAAATACAAGGCCTAAATGAAGAAAAAAACCTATTCTAATATTTACAAAGATAAGCGGGCTCATACTTAGCCCATGGGCTCAAAATATACCCTAAGGCTCATGAGAACCCTAGGGCCTTCCCTTGAATCTCTGGCCCAATCTACTTGGAGTCTTCTATCCAATGCCCTTGTGGGGTAGGATTGCATCATTCCCTCCACCTTGGAAAGGATTTGACCTCAAATCCCGAGGTTCTTCATACTCTGGGCTCCTTCCCTCAACACCTATAAAAAGAACAAAAACATATGTATTAGTGGTGTTTGGTATGTTGAAGTAAGGTAAGGTCTGAAAACTGATTTCCTGGGCATCTTCCCATGAAGGAACATGGTTTCTCACCAACTCAATGAGTGGTGCTACAAGTATAGAAAAATATGGGACAAACCTTTTGTAAAAGTTTGTTAAGTCATGGAAGCCCCAAATTTTTCTTATACTTGGTGGAGTGGGCCACTCAGGAATGACCTTTATTCTCTTAGGGTTCATGGGAACCCCTTGATCACTATTAAGAAAAGTAACGCAATAAAACATACCCTTTTCTGTATTTTCATATTGATTTTTCCTACCAAAAAGTAAGACAAACCTAAGGTGTCCCATATGAGTACCTAAGTTTGTATTGAAACTAAAAATAAGAACAAACCTACCTAATGGATCCCTATGTACACACACCATGAACATGTTAGGTGTACGAGTGATTTTACAAAAGAGGGTTGCACCACTCAAAACATTCATCATGCCACCCATTTTAGGGACTTGGTGCCTAATAATACCTATTTTGGGCACCAACAAAGCACAAGGATTTAAGCTCTTGCAAATCAAACCCTCATCCAACAACTTCTTTACTTGAGGAATAAACTCAAGCCCAAGAGGTGTGGCAATGCTAGCAAGTGTCTTTTTACAAAAGAGAAAATGTGGAGGTTGTCTAAGAGGGAAAGTTTCTTTAATGTTTGTCTTTATTGTAAAATGAGTTTCCTTCTTAGCTAACCTCTTGGAGGAGACACTTACCTCCTTACACTTCTCTTTAACCACTAATGGTTGTCCATCTTCTTGGGGGTAGATTTCTTCACTACATTCTTCCCCTTTTGCTTTTTCACTTTCACTAGATGAAGGTGAAGTAGTAGCCTCATCTTGGCTACTATAAATGTCTTAGCCCCTCATAATCATGGTTTTTATGGTGGGGCATTGAGAAGTAATGTGTCCTCTTCCAAGACATTTAAAGCACTTTATAGAGCTAGTTTTCTCTTGCATACTAGCCTTAGGGGCTTGCTTTTCTATTGTCTTCCCCTTATCATCTTTGGGCTTAGAAAGTGTCACCCCTAAGATGCCTTGACCTTGGTCTTTCTTTGGATAAGAGTGAGAGCCATAAGATTTTGAAGTAGACTTCTTTTTAAGTTGTTGCTCAACCCTTATTTCCCAATCTAAGTTAGCCCCTACATTGTCCTTACCATGGAAGTATGAGAGTTTAATGTTAGCCTCTTGAGGCTTTCTTTCCTTTTCTCTTCTATGGGAGTGAGGTCTAAGATGTGACCTATGCCTTCCTTCGTAATAGTCACGAAGTTCTTCACTTAGGCTTTTGCAAGAGTTATGACTACTATAGGAGGCATGTTTTTCTCTTTTCATTTCTTTCATTATTTTTCTTCTTTCTTCCTCTCTTATTTTCTTTCTTTCATCTTGACTTATTTCTTTCACTCTTTTTTTTCCTTTTTCTTTTCTCTCTTGTTTTTCTTTCCATAACTTGAGCGAACTCAACTCATCTAAGATTCTAGATAAAGGGTCTTTATGACTAGTACCCTTATCATTAACACTAGATGAATGATGACTCATGTTGGTTCCTAAGTTGTGGTTCTTTCTTGTTGGAGGTTTGAAAACAAAAGGTAAAAGAAACTATGGTTGAAACTAGCCAAATTAAACACTAAAAGAGGTGTGAAAGATAAGGTAAACAACTAATTGGTAAAAGGAAAGCTATCTAGGCGGTTTGGCAAGAAATGAAAACTAGGCGAATCCTAAAAGTGTTTGGATGACCACATTCAAGGTTCCCAACAAAACACTCACTATCCTAAGGAAAAATTGCCTAAAATTATTACACACAAATGGAAGTTTGGTAACCTATTGGAGGCTCCCAACACACTTCCAATGAAAGGCCTTTTTGTTACAAAACTTAAAAGTAATGAAGGTAAGTAAATTGCAAATTACAAAATTACAAAACGGTCCTTAATTTTGGTGGGTGTCTTTGGTGATTCACTCAATTTGGAATTCTTCTTAGTCCAATAGCTCTTAAGGTGGTTGGCCTTTTTTTCTTGACTCAAATTCTTCAAGGGATGGCACCAATCCTCCTTCCAATTCCCTATATGGCAACCCACAAACAAGGAAACAAAGAGACAAGCAATAACCAAAGACAAAAAAAAAATGAAATGAAAGCTAAACCAATGGAGTTTTAACAAGACAATTTTTCAAGGATTATTCAACAATTAAAGCAATGAAAAGGACATAGAAGCAAGCTAGGACTCAAAGAGAAACTTAGAATGGCTCTAGAGTAGAGTAAAAAAACTGAAAAAAAAAAAAGACTCAACAAACCTCTAGCTTTGGCACTTGTTTTCACACTAATTTTAAATTGAAATTTAGGAACTAAGATTGGCATAAAATAGGCACCAATTATAGAATAAATTTTGAGCCAAAACAACAAGCACACTTCTCTTTCACCTTTTTTTTCTGGATACTGTTTTTTTTTTCTGCCAACTTGTGTGATTTTTTGTATTTTTTCCTTTTATCCAAATCAATTTTTTATTTTTTTATAACTTTTTTCCAGATGTCTATAAAATTCAGTAAAAATTTCAGCTCAAAATTCGAAGTAACCAATTCTCAGTAATTTTTACAAGTTTGTATGTCCAAGCTGCCAGCACCAACGATTTCTTTTAAGCATGGTATATTGATTGCCTTGGGCTTACTTTCAACCCTCTTATGTATGTTGAACTCACTAGGATTGTTTACCACAGTTTTAGGAGTTCAATATTCACTTAGGATCAACATTTCAGCCAGCAATTCAATCACCAAAACTCAAATTCACAATAGACACAATCATAAGGAAACCTAAAAGTTCAAGAAAAGGTTCACAATCAAAGACTCTCTAAGAATTTTGCATGAACATGCTAAGGACTAATTAACATGAAAGATTTGACTCAAATCAAATAATAGGCTAAAATAATTTCATACACTCATGAACAAATGAGTTAGACAAAGAAACAAGAAAATAAAATTCAGCACAACATAAGAAATCTTATGTGACAAGTTTCATGACTAGACATGACTTCTATGACAAAACTACAATAGGTGAACAAGTCACTCTAGATTTTTGAGGTTTTCTTCTCCTTTAATATTTTTGTAAGAATTTTATGATTTAGGTTTCAGCCACAAAAAATAACAAGACAAAACTCAAAGGAACCTAAACTCAACACAATTCATGGTTCAAGAACAAGAACAAGAAATTTGAACCATAGAAAATCAAATCTAGCTTCTATAGCAAGTTTAATCGGTGGAAACTCTAAAGAATGATGTTAAAAACATTTAGCACAAGACATGTGAGGAGATACATGGAGAAAAAAAATGAAGAAACAACAATGGAAGAGAAGGTAAAGCAAAATATTAATGGAGGTTTAAGGAGCAACTACTTGAAGCTCTTGTGCTCTGATTACCACTTGATGGAAGCTTGCTTGTGGAGCTTCTATGGAGGCTGGATCTTTGAGCTTCAATGAGGTCCTTTAATGGTGGTTTTCCACCATGGAGATGCAGTGGAAGACAAAGGAGAAGAGGTGAGGCACCATCCACTAGGGAATAAGCCATGGAAGAAGGAGCTTCACCACCAAGATAAGCCTTGGATAAGAAGCTTGGAAGGATGCTTCAATGGAGGAAAAGAAAGGAGGAGAGAAAGAGAGAGGGGGGAGCACAAAATTGAAGGAAGAAAAAGGGAGAGAAGTTGAACTTTGAGTTGTGTCTCACAAGACTCTCATTCATCAAAATTACAACAAGTGTTACACATGTTTCTATTTATAGACTAGGTAGCTTCCTTGAGAAGTTTTCTTGAGAAAACTTCCTTGAGAAGCTTCTTTGAGAAAACTTCCTTGAGAAGCTAGAGCTTAGCTACACACACCCCTCTAATAACTAAGCTCACCTCCTTGAGAAGCTTCCTTAAGAAGATTCCTAAAGAAGCTAGAGCTTAGCTACACATACCTCTCTAATAGCTAAGCTCACTTCCTTGAGATGAGAAGCTAAAACTTAGCTACACACCCCCTATAATAGCTAAGCTCACCCCCATGACAAAAAACATGAAAATACAAAAAAAAAAAGTCCTTACTACAAAGACTACTCAAAATGCCTCGAAATACAAGGGTAAAACCCTATACTACTAGAATGGCCAAAATATAAGGCCTAAATGAAGAAAAAAAACCTATTCTAATATTTACAAAGATAAGCGGGCTCATACTTAGCCCATGGGCTCAAAATATACCCTAAGGCTCATGAGAACCCTAGGGCCTTCCCTTGGATCTTTGGCCCAATCTACTTGGAGTCTTCTATCCAATGCCCTTGCGGGGTAGGATTGCATCAACGGGTACATAGAATGAATTGAAAAGTTCGATTTTGGGAACTTACCAGTTGAAGACCGAAGAACGACGAAGAACGAACGATAAATGACGAAGAAGGGTTGAAAATCTGGTTGTTCCTTTCATATGTGTCCTAACAAAACCTGGTTTGACACCTATGAAGAGAAATTGGGTGGAAATGTCTTCATGGGAAATGATGTCTCATGCAAGACAATTGGAATTGGCACAATAAAAATCAAGATGCATGATGGAATTATCCAAACACTCACTGAAGTTAGGCATGTTCCAGAGCTGAAGAAGAACCTAATCTCTATAGGTATTATGGATGGAAAGGGGTTCAAATGCAGCACTGAAAATGGGGTCATGAAAATTCAGAAAGGCTCTACAATGGTGATGAAGGGTATAAAGAGGGGTAATCTCTATATACTTCAAGGTACAACATGTATTGATGATGATCTAGTAGCCGTTGCATCAAAATCAAATAAGAGCATACCTGACTTAACTCAATTGTGGCACACAAGGCTAGGTCATATGAGTGAAAAAGGTATGATGATACTTCAAAAATAATAGTTGTTGGGAAATCAGAAACTGGATGAACTTAAATTCTGTGAGCACTATGTTTTCAGCAAGCAACATAGGATTAAATTTCCTAAAGCAATTCACACCACCAAAGGAACTCTTGATTATATTCATGCTAACTGTTGGGGGCCTGCAAAAGTACCTTCACTAAGTGGTGGAAGGTATTTTATGTCCATAATTGATGACTACTCAAGAATGACATGGATCTACATCATGATTCAGAAGAGTCAATCTTTCAAATGCTTCAAAGAATGGAAAGCACTGATTGAAAAATAAACTAAAAGGAAAGTTAAAAGACTCAGAACTGATAATGGCTTGGAGTTTTGCTCAATAGAATTTAACAAATTCTGCAGAGATGAAGGGATTGCTAGATAGCTTACTGTTAGGAACATTGATGCAATCCTACCCCGCAAGGGCAATGGATAGAAGACTCCAAGTAGATTGGGCTAGAGATGCAAGAGAAGGTCCTAGGGTTCTTATGAGCCTTAGGATAAATTTCGGGCCCATGGGCTAAGTACAAGCCCACTTATCTTTGTAAATATTAGATTAAGGTTTCATTATTTTTGGGCCTTGTATTTAGGGCTCCATAATGTAGGTAGGGTACCCTAGAAATATAGGATTTTTCAACCCTTGTATTTTAGGGCACCTGGACTAGTTTTTGTATTAGGGGTAGTTTTGTAATTTCACATGCACTAAGTGAATATTTGATGTGTGTTGGGAAATAAATTTAATTGAATTGGTAGAAGCCCAATCCAATTAAATTTTAGAGGAGGAGGTGAGCATTTGCTTACTACACCCCATTGCCACATCATATAGTCACACTTTGTGCATGTCCTTCATACTTTACATGCCTCATGACACCTAAGCACACTTAGTGGAAAATCTTGGAATTGATCTTGGATTAGTGGGCTGAACCATAACTAAAATTCACTAATCATAATTAGTGAAATTTTGGCTCCAAAGTTTGGCTCCACAAATTCAAGTGAAATTTGAATTGAAATTCAAATTTCCCTCCAATTTTGTGTGACACTTAGGCTATAAATAGAGGTCATGTGTGTGCATTTTTTTTAACTTTGATCATTTGAATATTAAACTTCAGATTTCAAAGCTCATTTGGAGCACAAAATTTCGTGCTCTTCTCTCCCTCTCCCTTCATTCATCTCCTTCTTCCTCCAAGCTCTTATCTATGGTCTCCTATGGTGGTGACCTTCTTCTAGACTCATCTTCTCCTTGAAGTGGCGTCTCCTCTCTCTCTTCCTTCTCCATTCCGCTGTCATTCATCTTCCAAGAAGCAAAGGAATCCATTGATGAAGAAGATCCTAGGCCTACAAGCTCCAACGGAGCTTACATCAAACACTCCTCGGCAAAATGGAGTTGCTGAAAGAATGAACAGAACACTTCTGGAAAGAACAAGATTCCTATTGTCTAATGCTGGTCTTAACAGAAGTTTTTGGGGAGAAGCTATCAATACAACTTGTTTTCTGATCAATAGAACACCCTTTACTGCTATAGGACTTAAAACTCCTATTGAAATCTGGAATGGCAAGACTACAAACAACTCAAACCTAAGAGTATTTGGCTGCAATGCTTACTATCATGTCAATGAAGGAAAGCTGGTACCTAGATCAAGAAAGGGTTTGTTCGTGGGTTTTGGTGATGGGGTGAAAGGCTATAGGATCTGGTCACCCTCGGAAAAGAAAGTTCTTCTCAGCAGAGATGTAATTTTTGATGAATCACATCTTTTTCATCCCAAGCTTGAGGTTTCAATTGCTGGAACACAAAGCTACCACTCTCCTCAAGAAAAAGATGTAGAATCTATAACCAAAGACTCAGAAAAAGGGGGTCATTCCGAAACATCTCCTGTGGTTCTTCAAAAAGGTGAGAAATTAGAAGATTCCAATGCAAATGTGTCTCATTTAGCTACTGAACCTGATCCTCCACAGCTCAATTCTAGAATCAATCAGAGACCAAAAAGGGTCACTAAACCTCCTGAAAAATATGGTTTTGAAGACATGGCTGCCTATGCATTACATGCAGCTGAAGAAATAGATTCAAATGAACCTGCCACCTACAAAGAAGCTATCAATCATCCTGAAGCTGAAAATTGGTTGTTAGCTATGAAAGAGGAAATGGAATCTTTATATAAGAATCATACTTGGAAACTTGTTGAACTACCTAAAGGAAGACATGTGGTAGGTTGCAAGTGGATATTCAAGAGGAAACCTGGTCTTTCAGAAAAGGAAGGGATAAGATACGAGGCTAGGTTAGTTGCCAAGGGATTGAGCCAGAAAAAAGGAGTAGATTTCAACGAAATCTTTTCACCTGTGGTCAGACATACATCCATCAGGGTTTTGCTTGCTATTGTGGCAAACCAAGATCTGGAACTTGAACAACTTGATGTCAAGACTGCCTTTCTCCATGGAAGATTGGAAGAAAATATTCTAATGAAACAGCCTGAAGGGTTTGAAGTTCAAGGAAAAGAAAGGTATGTTTGTCAACTACAGAGGTCCTTGTATGGTTTGAAACAATCTCCAAGGCAAAGGTACATGAGGTTTGACAGCTTTATCACTAGCCAAGGATTCAAGAGAAGTCTCTATGACTGTTGTGTTTATCACAACAAGGTGGAGGATGGATCAATGATCTATCTTCTACTCTATGTAGATGGCATGCTTATTGCAGCAAAAAGCATGTGTGATATACAAAATCTGAAGATCCGACTGTGAAGAAAATCTTAGGAATGGAAATCTATAGGGACAAAACTCAGAAAAGGCTATTTGTGTCTCAAAAGGATTACATTCAGAAGATACTTGTGAGGTTTGGAATGGCTGATTCTAAACCTATTACTACTCCCCTTTCAGAAAAAGAGAAGTTATCTGCTATGATAAAGGTTCAAGCTTAGGCTGATCAGGACTATATATCAAAGGTTCCATACTCAAGTGTTGTTGGCAGTCTCATGTATGTCATGGTATGCACCAGACCTGACCTTGCTTATGCTGTTAGCATGGTCAGTAGGTTCTTAAACCAACCTCAGAAGGAACATTGGAAGGCTGTGAAGAGAATTTTCAGATATCTTAAAGGGACTGTAGATGTAGGTTTGATCTATGGATCTCACTCAGATTACTGCCTCACTGGCTATTCTGATGTAGATTTTGCTGCTGGTCTTGTCAAAAGAAGGTTCCTAACAGGGTATGCTTACACCCTTGGTGGCTGCTTGGTGAGTTGGAAGGCAACACTTCAACTTTCTGTTGCCCTCTCAACTACTGAGGCTGAATATATGGCTCTTACTGAAGCTGCAAAGGAAGGAATTTGGCTAAGAGGTCTGATAAATGATCTCGAAATTAATCAAGAATATGCTAACATCTACTATGATAGCCTTAGTCCTATATGCTTGGCCAAGGATCAGGTTCATCATGATAGAACCAAGCATATAGATGTTAGATATCACTTCATTCGGTCAAAAAGAAGAATCAAAGTTCACAAGATCAGCACTCTGCACAATCCTGCTGATATGTTCACAAAGCCAGTTCCAAAGAGCAAGTTTGATCACTGCTTAAGCTTGCTCAATGTTGATTGCTGGGGTTGAGTTCATGTATGCTTGGAGGGTGCAGTTTGTGTCTTATATGGATGTTAGTTCAAGGTGGTGAATTGTTGGGTTGTGACTAAAATCCATATGGAAGTTTATTCTGTTATTTTTCTATTTTTTCCTATGCTTATATAAGGCAAGGATGCCCTGTATTTTTTGGAATAAGCTTCCACTTGTGTATTGCATCAGTAATAAGAAAAGGCTTTCTGTTTTCCCTCCTGTGGATGTAGCCTTACTCAAGGTGAACCATGTAAATCTGTTTGTGCGTTATTTCTCTTTTTTTTCATCTCTTTCATTTTGCTGCAACATTGGTGTATGACATTTCTGTTCTGCTGCATCTACTACTGTTGTTCTTGTTTGTTTTTTATCACTTCCATAACAATACTCTTCTGCATGGGTCCTCACTGCCTTGCACCTTCAAGAATCTCTATGTGTTGTGTGTACGTGGTGTTACCGTGTTCTAGCTTTTAGACATTAGTCATGTCGAAGTGTTTATATTCATGTTGTGTCTGGTATCATTGTAAGACTCCCTGCTTCATAATCTATAAGTAATTTACTTGAGAACCAATCATCCACTATTGATGGTGCCATCAATTCAACGGCAAATACTATGTCGTCAGTGCCTGCAATGCCATGGGTTGTTTGTTTGTACAATTGTTATGTTTGACATGAATTTGGAGAACAGGTTCGATTTTGGAACCCGGCCACATGGATCATGACCGAATATTCACCATACTTGCATATCAATTCAAGCAACTATAAAATCAAACTTTTGGGGTTTGGATCCTATGATTGGAGTGGCACTTGCAAGGTGGAGATAGTCATTTTGGATGTCATCTAACAACATTTGGAGGTGAGAGTTCTATGCTTGGGTGACACTTGTTGGAAAAAGGTTTCAACTTGCCCTGGTTTTCACGTCATCGACCCCCGCACTCGTATCGATGCGGAATTTGCAAGCGACACTCTCAACTGGTTAGCTCATAGAATTTTGAGTTCTCATGAAACTTATAGTGTCTCTGAGTTAGCAATTTTTTCATATGATCTGAGAAACAAGGCATACAACTGTTTGTTGATGCCTTATCTATGTAAGAATGAAGATGTCTTGTTGCTGATAGGAGATTCCAAACTTGTTCTCCATAATCGAAGATTTAATAGAATAGACCATATTGAAGGTTTCAAAGGAAAATATGTGCTCTCCCATGAGCATGTTCATAGCTTGGTTTTACCATATTGAAACTAAGCTGCCTGCATTTGCTTATATGAATTTATGTTAAATTATGTAAGTAATTTCAGAATTTTGCCCTTTAATGAGATTTTGATGGTTCCTTAGTTTGATTAATTTGCTAGATGGTTTTATTGGATATTGATAATGGTTCAAATTTCTATGGATGGAAGAAATTTATCATAATTTTATTCTCTCTCAAATATTTTATTCATGGGTAGGTAAAAAAAAAAGGTTTTAAACAAGATGCTAAAAAAGACTATGACAGTGGTTTCAATTCTTCACTTAATAAGTTAATAGTAGCGTCTTTTAATTTGTTCTTTAATTTACTTCTATGAAATACCATAATTGGATTGTGATTGTCTTGTGTTATGTTTTTTATATGCAATTTCATTTCAACTGCATTGCACCTATTCAAATCTAAGAACCTCATTATTCTCTTTTTTGTATTAAAATGGAAATTTCTTAACCTTTTTTTACCACCAAATATAACTCATTCAAAGAGAATCTAATAAAAAAAATTAGGCTTAAATATGCTTTTGATTTCTGATATATACATATCCAAATTTTACATTTGGTTCCAAATATATTTGAAAATTTTCAAACAAAAAATTTATTAGGAATTGAATACAAAATTTGAGTATATATCATAGATCAAAAACATATTTAAATCAAACGATTATCAGTTTTGTCCACGAGTATAACATAACTAAATAGCTAGAAAATGGGCAACTTCTCGATGTAGGAGAACCGACAATGATGGTTGATGTTGCTTAGAGTGACACAATCCACCACTATTAAAATGAAATAAAATGACTTTTGTTAACATTCATATGTATTGTAATGACGAACAAAAGAGTCTAACTTAATTGATTGAGCAAAATGTATGAGTATACATATATAAAAATATGCTGCAATGACATCCAAGCCGCCTTATATGGTGTCCACTTTCAAGAGGCAAAGATCCTTTGCTAGTTCCCAAACAAATCTCATTCCCAAAACTTCAGCAATTCTAGGGCGAGGAGTTTCTTAACTTTCAAGTTGCAGTTGCAAATATAGAGGCAGATCTGTCTCTGAATATGACAGAAATGCCTATTTCGTAGCACGAGGAGTTTCTTCTTGCCGTCAAACAAATGATCACTTTCCCCCCATAAGATAGAAGAAAATGCAGCAAAAAACACAGTAAAAATGGTTCTAAATTGCAGTAGTGTGTTGATACTGGTTAATTGTGCTTCATGCAGTTTGTGATCACTGTCCGTTTGGAAACACCAAGAATCAGTTTCTTACACTGTTGCACATGATTAATGTAAAATCTAATAATCTATGACTGAGATTAATTTGGATTCACATTCTAATTACGTTAAACAAATTCAAAATTAAAATTCTACCAAAATTAATTCTGCTAAACTCTTAAAGAAATAGAGCCTAATATGTGTGGAGGAAAAAAGTAAAGCTACTTTCGGCTTGAAAAGTCAAAAGGGCGAGGCTTTTTTTATCTAGTTATGAGAAGCTTTTTCCCCTATGTATATATAGGTTGGCTATGCATTTAGGTGTACAGCAAAAGTATCCAACTGTATTTTGGTGATGAAAAATGAGAAAATGAGAGCTAGTTTGAAGATAAGTTTTGCGGAAAGTCTCCATACTTTCCTTATTACTCTGAAGTATAAGCTCTGGACATTCAAGTCGTGTATTTTGTAATCAGCAGTAAGTTGAGCAAATAGTATGCTCAAATTGTTGATGCGATTTGTCATTAAGGTGAAACCATAATAAATTTTGTTGAGAAGAGAATATTTATTTCATATGTACTTATGTTCATGATAAAGATTAATAATCACTTCCGATAGGAATTATTTAAAAAATATAAAATTTCCTCTTTTAAGAATATTTATTATGAATTGATTTTATATAATTTGATGAGTGCATCTAATTTTAAATCTCTTCTCCTGTGTTTTGTTTTTGGGCAACAGTTGACAAGATAGATTATACCATCGCAAGATGCATATTAGTAACATTAGGAATGTGCATGGATTGAATTTTTCATTTGATATATTTACATGTCTTGTTATTCCTATCACTCTGCTGAGTCTAAATGTTATTTTATTATTAACACCCTGGTCACCAGCAATATATTATGGCTGTATTACTTTAATGAAGTCTACAACTTAAATTTCACCTAGGCCTAAATAGATATCTAGACTACTATTGTATTCAATAATTTTGAAAATAGCATCAAGATGAAAGTCATTATTAATTAAAAAAAATAAAGATTAAAATATAATTTTCATCTTCTTATTTCTCAAATACATGATTTTAGTCTTTCTATTTTTTAATTAAAATATTTTATCTTTCACTTTTAAAAAGTTTACAATTTTAGTCTTTTGTTTTTCAATTGAGGTATTTTGTGTCTCATTTTAAAAAAAAATTTAATTTTAATTTTTGTGACTAATTTTAAATGTTGATTTATGTATTCTGTAAATATTGATTAACAAGTATTTGTTTTTATCAACATGACAAATATTTTTTTAATTATTTAATTACTAACAAATTAATTTATTTTAAAAAAAAACTAAAATTACGTCTAAAATTGACTAAAGAGACTAAAATTATAGATTTTTTTAAAAATTAAAAACAAAATTTTTCAATTAAATAATATAATGAATAAAATTATGGATTAAAAAAAAATAAAAGAACAGAAATTCCAGTTTAGCCAAAATTAAACTACCCCACAGAGCACAGAGCTCTCCCATCCAAATTTTATGCCATTCAATAAGATGAACCCCACGTGCATCCTTAATCTCTTTCTTAATATAAAGTGCATAAAAGCTTGTATTTCCAAACACTTATGCTATCCTAAACGTGACCAATAGTCACATTAAGTGAAAGGCTGTAAGGCTATTGTCAGTGTTTTCAAATATCCACATTGAGCGCAGTTGAGATAAACAACAACTTGATAAATAATTAGGTCTGCTCCAGTAGTTCTCACATGCCTTTTATGCCTTTAGTCCAATTGAACCATACTAGTAATTTTTTAGGTATAGAATTTTACTCTGCTCTGAAAGCATTATTGTTGCAAAGGCTCGATAAGTGTTGGGTCTTCCATATATCCTTGTCTGCTGTAAGTCAGTTAAACATGATTAATCTTTGTTCTTTTTTGAATTTGAAAAACCAACACAAATCTGAGCCTTCAAAACTCAAGCAATCTGAAATTTCTCCAAATTTTAATTACTTTTATTTTATTGTATCACATTCAGAAACTTGAAATTATATGCAATTCAAAGTTAGGTGCATTGGACTACCTAATAATGATTAGGAGAACTTACTTAAAGGAAATAACAATATCGAACATATCTAAATCAGAGGAAAACTATAAACAACAAACAAACGAATTAGCTTTCACCCTGGAACAAAAAATTATAAATTAATTAAAATCCCTTGAAATCATGATAATTGTGAATTTTCTACTTCAGCAAATAAAAACACAAAAAGACTATGACTTGACTAGAATCAAAATAGTCTTCCTGATGCAGGTGGTCAAGATAGTAAAAATATTTCAAACTCTAGAAAAACAAAAACTAAAGATTCCTAGCATAATGATAATACATTCATTAACAATAAATGTGAATGATTCTTTAATTCTTTCAATAAAAAGAATAAAAATTCAGACAACAAGCCAATCACAATAGCTCATTCCCAAAGACTAACCCAACTCATGCGTGGGACCACAACCTTAGGTACACCCAATCCTATGATCCCTTACGCACCATTGTCTGCTGGTCACACTACAATGATGCCACATGAACGGCGCAATTTAGCATTCCACACCCACATAGGCAGCGCGTCGATAAACCTCCGGCAAATCCACCCCTCTCCCCCACTCTTCGGCGACGCAATCATAAACAAAAACAAACCCTTCTTTAACTCCTCTCACTTCATTCAAACTTTGAATTAAAATCACCTTATCCCCAATTCCCACACAACTAAACCTAATTCTACTGTCCACTCTAACTTGCGCCGGTAGCGGCGGGCTCTTTATCCTACACCATTCTCCAAACACATTGTTATTGTAATTATCATTACCATTATAATTGTTGTGATTTTTTCGTCGGGCGTGAAAACTCCAAAATGAAAGCTCCACCGCATGGCTAGTGAGTACATACACGCACCCGACCGCAGCACAAGCCGCCACCACGCAGCCTCCACCGGGTACGGTCCGACTCCGGAGCCACACGCGCGCCTCCACGTCGAACAAATCCATCGAGCTGGCGTACGCTGCGTGAGCCTCAACTCCGCGAGAAGCACGTGGGAACAAATTCGGTAAATTCTGTTCCGTGGCGCCAATTCTCAACCCGCCAATGACATAGAACACCCCTTGGAAAGATGTTCCAAGGCAGCCATACCTCTTCCTCGGCGCGTTGCAAACCACGCTCCACGTGTCAGTCTCGGGATCATATTCTTCGACAGCGGAGGTTCCAGAACTTCCGCCGGAAACGTAGATTTTTCCACCGACGGCGGCGAGGGCGAACTTTTTGCGCGGGAAGATCATGGATGCGCGGGTGGAGACCGTAGCGGTCCACGTGTCGTATAGCAAGGTGTTGTTTCTTCCGACGAGGTAAATTCTCGGACCGACGGAGCACGCGCGCGCGTGGGCGAGTAAGGAGTGGAAATTATCTAGAGAGTGTGCGTCGTAGCAAGGGACGAAGAGGGAGGGGTGCCACGCGCCGTCGAGGAGCGTGGCGGAGGACAGGCCAAGATTGGTGCCGGCGATGGCGACGGCGGTGTGACGGAGGAGGAGGCGGTGGCGGCGGAGGTCGGAGAAGTCGGGGGAGCTGAGGAGGCGGGACCAGCGGCGGCAGACGAGGGAGAGGGCGGGGAGGGAGGAGGTGGGCACGCGGGAGAGGCAGTCTAAAACGATGTCATCGGGGAGGGAGGATATGGTGGTTGCGGGTACAGGGGAGTTACGGTGGGATTGCGGCGGTGACGCGAGTTTCGCGACGGCGTCGTTTGGGTTGGGGAAGCATGACTTCATGAGCCATGCGAAGTGGCGAGAGTTGCAGCTTTCTCTCTCTCTATCCGAACCCATGAGAAAATAGAGAGTTTCGGGTGAAGAATAGAGAGAGATAGAGAAAAAATGCGTTAGTGAGTGTGCGTGAAAGAGAGAACCAATGAGGAAGGGGGGTACTATTAAAAATAGTGGCATAACATGGAAGAAAAAGTAATCACAAGTCACAATGCTTGATATCCGTGAGTTACTTTTTGTCTTTTGGGTTCGGGGTAAAGAAAGAAACGTTTGATTTTTACTGAGATAGAAGAGAAAAATAATCGAAAAATGGGTCTGAAAAATGAAAAGTTTAATTGTACTTTTTATCTTTAATTTTTATTTTTATTTTTCTGAATTTAACTCTTAATAAACTAATTTGATGTATTTTATTTTTAACTTTTAAAAAATTTATAAATTTTATTTTTTGTTATTTTATTCCTAATATAATTACATTTATTTTTTATAAAATTTATGCCTAACTTTCTTATTTTATTGACAAATTATGCTCTGACTTTTACGCTTATTAATGTATAAACAAGGGATGGTAAAATTTATAAATTTTTTAAAAGTTTAAGATAAAATATGTCAAATTAAAAAGTTGACTTAAATTTCTCAAAAATTAACATGTTGAGAGTAATGTTTTGTTTTTCTACTAATATTGTATAAATGTTATTTAAACAAATTATGGCACAAAAATAAATAATAATAAAATATTTTATTTATTTAAAGATATATAGTTTTAGGTTGAATTATTTAGAAGGTCTCTAACTTATTTAGGAATTTTAAAGTGAGTTTCTGAATAAAAAATAATAAGAATTTTTTAATTAAAATGGTATGTTTTTAGTTAGTTTAAGGTGATATGGAATTGTCAAAAATATTATTAATATAATCTAATATTACTGTTAGATAACTTTATTTTTTAAGTATGTGATCATGAGTATTTTATGTTCGTGCATATGAAACTACGTTTAGAATATGTTAGTCATTTAATTGGATATCTTAAGAAATTGGTGATTGACTACCAATTGATGAATACTCGATTCATCCAAAAAAGTGTCAAAAAATTATAATTTATGATAGTTGTACCATAGCTGGCCAATGTGATATTCCTGTGAAGGTCTATCACATCTAGGGGCCCAACTCCTCTAAGATCCTCGGGCACGTATCATAAGATATTAAGGTTACAAGATCTTTAGGCACATATTGTAAGCGATTTAAGGTTGCTTACCAACTAAGATTTTGGCAACATGGGATGTTTAACTGACAACACTAGGATGATGGTCAGGATCCAAGCCTCCATGGAAAAAGAAAACCGATCAAGAGCTATGTTGAGACTAACAACCAGCAGAGGAGGCTAAAGGACTACATAACCTTGCAATCTCGAGTGCTGAAATACGAAGAGACTAAGTTTGAGAAATGGTCATTCTCTACATTGCCATAGAGGCTAAAGGGATGCACAGCCCCACAGTCTCAAGTGCATAATCACAAAGAGGTTAAGTTTGAGAAACAATCGTCCTCCACACAATCTTGGAGGTTGAAGGGATGTACAACCATGCATTCTCGAGTTTGAGGAGCGTTCATCCTTCGTACTCACTACTAGAAAAATCAGATTTAACATCGGCGGATTAACATCGGTTTTTGACAAAAACGATGTTAACATAAACGCAGTGGCATAATTATAAATAATGTGTATCTGTTAACATCGGTTTTGAAGAAAACCAATGTTAACGAAGTGGCGTTAACATCGATTTGTTGAATAAAACCGATGTTAAAGTTCACATCAATTTGTTAACATCGGCTACATTTTAAATTATATTTGATGCGACCTATTTTGCTCGCGCTCTCTTCTTCTCCGTGTACCCTCTCGCTCTCTTTTCTCCATTGCACTGTTAACATCGAAGCTTGTTGTTCTCCATTGCACTGAAGACCGTGACAGGTCATTTTTTGTTGTCCATCCCCAACTTACCTAGGTACGTTTCGTCTACCTGTGTTGTTCTATTGAATAACTAGGTTTGTTTCTGGAACTCGTGGTTAAGCTAAGGACCTTTTTTGGTTTCTGGTGCAAGGATTAGGGAAGTCGTGATGACCTGAGGTACATTTCACTGCCAATCTCGCCGGCATTGTCGCTGTTGGGTTCGAGGTAAGCTTCATGTCTTCATTGTAACTTTGTGCTTCTGCATACATGCTCTTTGTGCTCTTTGTTCTTTGTGCTTCTGCATCTACTTTCTTCCTTCACTGTTGTTGTGTACTCCTTTCTTTCATGCTCTAGTTCTTGTTTCCATGCTTTATATCCTATAGCTTTTTGGGATAGTGCCTATTCAAGTTGTTTGGCCTTATTGTTCACAACTTCAGCAGCTTCTATTGTTGGTTTTGAGTTCCATATGTATTTAATTTTTCATTGAAATTGGATTATTGGTGTTGTCTATTGATGACTTTGTCTCTTTGAATTTCAATGAATGATTTGTTCAAAGCCAGAATGGTGGTTCTTTTGATTCTTTATGTGCTCACGAGTATGTAAATATTCTGTAATGTTATCTCAGGTTGCTCGTTACAAAAGGCTTGCATTGAGCAAAGGATTTTTTCTTCCAAAAGGTATAGACTCTCCTCTCGATTTGATTATCATATGACTGAAACTTTTACATTTTAAAAAGTGTTAACTAGGGGGCTGAATTGTTAGTTAGCCAGGTAGTAGGAACAGATATTTCCCGTTTGAGGATCCTTATAAGGACGTAGACATGAGAGTATGTGATGGACATTTTGCCACTATGTTATGTTATTAAATAATGTGCGTAGAACTTCTTTGCATTCTTTAGAGGAGCCAGGCTCTGGGATTACTAAGGAATACTTTTCCTTGTAATATTTCTGTTTACAATACATAATATATATTTAAGAAACACAACAATTTTAGGTGTATTTGATTTGTAGCTAGATTTTAATATTATTTTGCTAAAGAAAATAAAGAAAGAAGGCCCTTACAGTAAAGTCACATGTGAATCTCCACATGGATTCCATGAGCTGTCCAAGGTTCACTCCCTCTCCATAGATTCCATAAATGAAGAGAAACCCAAAAGGTGTACAAAGTGAGTCACTACTACTCACCCATGTTTTGAGACAAGGGAAAACTTTCTCTCTTGCATGATTTAAGGTTGTAAGAAGAAACCTTAGTAGTTGGAAGTTTCTAACTTGAAGCTTATAAGCTTCACAAATGTTCCATATGCTAAATATGACCCATGATCTTGAGGTTTCATTGTTATTAATAAGATCTTCATTATTTACTTTGCTCCACAAGTTGAGTCATCCCTCTTCTTTGTAGTAGCATACCCATGTTCTTAAGTTGAGTTTCTCCTTCAGAATAACATCCATGTCCAATGGATACAAATCTTTGGTCCTCATGGTTCTTTTGTACAACGAAATTGCTAGATCTATGTCCACTTTGTCTATTTTTATATCCATGGAAATTTTCTTTGTAAGGGAACTAGTTGGTTGGACAAATATGACAAGTGAGCTGAGATTCACATAGTTGGATTTGATGGTGAATAGGTTTTTAGACGCATCATTGTTATTTTCAGTGGCTAACAATGCATACTCAACTCCATTTCTCACCATCCATTCTTCAGTTGCGGTCACAAGTCTTAGTGCAACCCTTTTTCTCCTAAAAATACCAAAATGTTCTTTGAATTAGGGTTTTAAAGTTAGACTTGTAGTTGTATTACAAATAGCAATGAAGAAAAATTGTTGATGAACATTTAGTTATTTTAGTCTAAGTTTATAGAAACCTTAAAAATCATAATATTGCATCTGCAATTGCGAACCACAATTTAAAACCATGTTTGCAATCTTATGCTTAAAGTCAATTTCCAAATTTATGTCCATTTAATGAAAGC
Organism: Glycine max; assembly: GCF_000004515.6. NCBI lineage: Eukaryota > Viridiplantae > Streptophyta > Magnoliopsida > Fabales > Fabaceae > Glycine > Glycine max. The sequence continues at coordinate 8,334,493 of NC_038256.2, read as the reverse complement.
AAAGTGAGCATTACCTGTAAGTAGGAGAGACTCTGAGGCCTAAGATACAACCCATTTTCAAGAATGGCCCAGAAAGAGTGCCCACATTCTTAATGATTCCCCGAACCACTCCAACAAGCTCCCTTGTGTCAAGAAGCTCAGCTACCTGAAGGTCATTATATGAACACATACATATATAATTATCCTTTTAATTTTGGTGTTGTAGCTGCTGTGATGAGTGAGTTTATATTATCCTTTTAATTTTGGTGTTGTAGCTGACCTATCAACATAGAATATTGATGTAAAGACTCATACATGAGAATTTAAAGCTAATTTTGTTTTGGCTCATGACTGATTTGTTATGATGAAAAATTGGTGAAAATTGATTTCAGAATCAGTTCTTGTTTTCATGGTCAAGAATGGGCTTAAAAACATGAATTTTATAAAATCATGCATGAAATTCCAAGCAAGTCCATTTGGCGTTAGTGAAAAACCCAACCAAATTTTCGGCGGTAGCCCCTGCATTGATGGCGGAGGTATGCTTAGGTGCCACCTTGCTGGTCCTGTTACCATCGCATATACCCTTTCCATTTTGAAATCTCAGTCCCTAACAAATCGAACTAGGTACACTGTATAATCGTTGCATTAGGAGTATTTCATTTTTTTGTTTGTGTTTATATATTGTACATAGGTGGGTCTACTTATTTTTATGTTTCCTTTGTTCCATATTTTAGTTTTTTCCAAATTGTTGCAAAGTTTATTTAAGGAGTTGTTGCTGAAAAAATTTCCAACATGCAGCTGTTGCCTGGTTTCCATCCTTTCGTACCTTTGTGGGTGCAATTGAGAAGGTACTAACTCCAAAATGGTATAAAGAGCATGGTAATTATATTCTTTTTACATGTCGATGTTTATTTTTTATGTTGTAATTGATTTATTGAGGCTAATTTTTTTCCCTTTGAGATGAAATGCAGTGAATGATTTGTTTGGTTGTTATTTATTGTTTCCTGTGTAGTATTCATTTCATGCTGCAAAGGTCTAGTTCAGTAGTTGATTCCATCTAGATCTAGCATTGCAAATCTTTTCATCAGTTAATGATGTTGGTTGCTGAAAAGAAGTTATCATTCATATGTGTTTGATGTTTCCATGATGTTATTTTAAGAGTTTTGTATCCCTAAAATCTGATTATTTTACAATTATTATTTTATTTTCAAGGATTCAATTACTTCAAATGACATGTTATTGTATCACATTCACATGTGCACTTTCCGCCACTAGATGCCCATGCAAGATTTTGCCCTGTAAATTAAGAAATTGGGTGTTTCCAGAACTGTCACATGACTTTGGTTGTCATTTTCAAAACAAAAGCCAACATAAACAAATACTACCTTGGTTGTCATTTTCTCTCTAAAATTATGAAAAAGAATTAAAATCTCACCAGGTTGCTTCGTTCCTAGTGTCTATTGCCATGCTTATTCCAAAAAGTCCCTTGGCTGTCCTGAATCTATCAAGTTGTTGATCTAGAAATCTAGTCCTTCTATCCGGGATCATTTTTTCTATGGTCTCATATAAACCCATTAAAACTTCAGTATCCAGATAATAGTTTTTGGCATAGTGAACCCAAATAAAATAAGAAATTAGTATTTTTTGTTATCTCTAAATAATTGTAGGCTATAATCCTTAGCAAATTGAAATTACTTGGGATTAAGATAGAATGAAGCAGCATGAAGATTGCTATGTAATTACAAATCCCAATGAGTATCAATTATCTTCCACACTTTCTTATATCGTGACTCTTGATTCTTGAAATTTGCAGCTATTTGTTCTTTAGCTTTATACACAGCTTCATAGATATATAGCATGACAGGTTTGGAGTGATACACTTAAAGCAATAGTGGATAAATTTCCAAAATCTAGAATCACACAAAACAACACTCATCACTAGTTTGCCCTCATTTTTACTAGCATGACTACCAGTTGCCTACTACTAAAGCAAACATAGATCGAAGAGCATTCTTTTGCTGTGATATACATTGTAGAGTGAGAAAAACAGTTGCAAACCTTATGATTACTGGTCTAGCTAACTCCCTTCCTTTGGAATGTTTTTTTATACAAGTTTAGCACCCATGGATGCCTATAAATGGAAGTTGTGATTTGCAATGGTATTATAGAATACTGATAGCTGACCATTGTCTTCAAGGATTAAATACTTTTATAAATTCGAACCACCTTAAATCTCTATGCATAATAATAAGTAAATTATATCCTAATTTTCTCACATAGGGATATAGTCACAAATAACATTATTTAAGACAACACTAGAGCTAGTGAACCGTGTCAAAGTTTCCTCTTCAAGATATCATTTAGAAGTGCTAGAAGTTAATTGCAAGCTAAAGCACATAATACCCAAAACTGCAAAATGGTGAAAAAAGAACTGAATTTTCTTTCATCCATAATAAACTTCTCCATAGTTTCCACCATGAAACATCGTGGGCACTTGTACAAAAGCTAGATTTGGCATGTACTGTTGATTCTTACTGTCACTACTTGGTTACCTAACTTTAACAACCACAAGATTTACAGAATTGTAAGTAAAGCGTTTTCTTTATAATAACAATCATATATATTATACACCAGCTGACCTATATGGTTGTACCTTACCAAAATGAAAGAAAAAAGATTCCTGACCATGCAATAGTAGCCACAAGAAAAGCAGATCCCAAGATAGAATCTGCATCATTTTAGTAAAGGAATCTGGTTTTGGTACATCTAGAGATCTAACTTCTCTACCATTAAAAACATGTTGACTTTCAACCGGATGCAGCCATGTATCAACCCTCTTCTACACTACCCCGTCAACTGCATCTCTTACAAGTTGTGACGAATATGTCTCCTTTCCACTAGTGATATATAGAAGCACCAACAAGAAATTTTAAGGGTTAAGTTAGTCCTCCATGTCTCAAAATATACAAGTTGACTGCTCTAAAATGACATCTTTATCGATTAAATGAGGTTGTCGAGTTATCCTCATACTGTCCCCTTCATGCATTGTTGTTATCTATTCCACTACAAGCTTGATTGGGGACTGGAACATGACCTAAATCCCTATCCAAGCTCATTTTCTGTACCTCAGCAGATGACAATATCTTTATGCTCTGGACACAGCTTACAAATTCTCTACAGGGAATTATAAGTTCAAGAATAAGATAATAAACCTGAATAAGATAAAATAGTAGGGGCTATGAACTACAAGGAATTGACTACTTACTCCCAAGGGTCGTCACCAACAAGAAGAATGTCGTTTTCCATCAAAACACTCCCACTTTTCCTTTCCATTCCCCCTAATTATTGCACTGCTAATAGTTATGATTAACTTCTTCAGTCATTTAAAATTTACAGTATTCAATATGTGATTGACCAGTTTTCTTCTTGTCACTGCTAATAGTTATAATTAACTTCTTCAGTCATCAGTTATTGTCTTTGTGACGTGCTAAATTGTCTGTTTGGGCTGCAATCTTTATCATGTATACATGCTTCTACTTCTATGAAAGAAAAAATTGTAAAGTTGACACTGAAATATTTTCTATTATAATCTTGTGAAATTTTTATATAGTGGCTTAATTGATGCAAGAAGAGTTGTTGAAATAGAGCTTTTGACCAGATTTCCATTTGGAGGTACGTATTCAGTCTCTTACATTGCTTCTAAGGAGGTCTGAATTAAATCTACTCTAGTTTTACAAGTTGGTAAATTTTATCTTTTGGCTTGTAATGTGTTTGCTATCCTAGTGATAATGTGTTTGCTATCCTAGTTGTTATCCTTGTAATGTGTTTGCTATCCTAGTCTCTTACATTCCTATTGATTTTGCATACAGGGCATAACAGAAAAGATTTTGATTCTAACATAATTACAAAATAGCAGGTAGGATAATCTTCTAGAGCCAATATCCTCTTGCCATGTCATCATTCTCTTCGCTGGACTTCCTTGACGTAATCTTGCAGATACTAAGGTTTGTTTGCTACCCTTTTTGTATGATTTGCTTTGCTGATGATTTTGTTGGTGAGAATTGCAATTGTTATATGGTGAAATTGATTCGGTGATTTTATATGAAAACCAAAAGCCCAGTCAAAAAATAGGTAAGGAATATAGATTACTTCATGAATATAACAACCACAACAAAGTTGTATGGTGCAAGAGTCAAAATTGAACGATTAAAATCTCTTAGCCACAAATAAAGTTGTATGGTGGCAATAATTGCCCAACTGCATATAGTCATGGCAATTAAAATCCCTTAGTGTCACATATCATATGAAAATTTAAAAAGCTATAGTAGTGAATATTCATTGACTCAAAGGAAAAATAACCAAATACAACTATGAATATGAGTGTGATTGATTACTTCACAGTTGTCGACACACACACACACACACACACACACACACACACACACACACACACACACACATCTCCCAATCACACACACACACACACACACGTGACAAGATATTCCTATCTCCCAATCTCTCTTTGATATATATATAAATGCAAAGATGCCTTATTTCTTCGAAGTCTAAATTGTCCCAGCCCAACTAACCTAATTAACTAACTACCTTTCTCACTGAAAAACTAACTCTAACAGTCATCTAACAATTGAGAGACAGAGTTTAGTCACCTTTGCTGGTACATCCTCCTCCACTCAAGAGGTCAGGTCTACTGGTTTCGTCCCCCATGGACGTCAGGATGTTCTCACAGCTGCTATTGGACGTCCAGAGCACCCTGGACGTGTCTGTGCTACTGGAGCCGGTGTCACCATCAAGCAATACTTTGGATCGGCACCATGGATGTTCCGCAGCTCTTCCTCGCTGCCTCCTGAAGAATTCCAGCAGCTGACCCAGCAAATCAAGGACCAACTAGAGGAGTCAATCACAAAAAAAAAGTGACTCGGCAGCTCATGGCATCGTTCAGCCAGATGCAATCCCAGTTTCAGTCCCAAATGCAATCTCAAGGACTTGCACTGCCTCTGGAGCATCTGGTTGGTCCCTCAGGTCCTCGAGTAAGCACAAAAGAGAGTTATGTTGATCCTTCAGGAAACGATTTTGAGACGAGTGACTCAGATAGGTGCGGCTTGTACATTGAAGCAAATCCTGCCCACCTGGTTACCCTGGGGAGAGTTTATAAGGGATCCACTATTGTTCATAACACTCCTTTGTTGCCTGGGTAAGTAAAGGTGGGTGTGGAGGAGGTTAAAGATCCAGATGCTCCAGTTCCTGTACCCACTGATGAGGTTTCCTTAGTGGGACAGACAATTCACACCTTTCTTGCTTGGCCGACACATCTAGTCTAGTCTTTATCACAACAGGTACTTTACTCTTACTATATGTTTCTTCTTTTTGAATTAATTCATTCAGCGTGTCTCAAATTAGGCCATTTAACTTTGTTTCATGAACAACCAGTTGTTTCTCCGGCAAAGCCACCTTGAAAGCCAAATTCGGAGGTCAATGATCCAATTTATCTGATGACATTGACCATCCCAAAGCTTTTCTTGAGGCCTTACTAGGTTACATAGGATGCCACCGTGTTCGGAGTCTTTAATCTAGACTTCCCGCTCTACAGAAAGCACAAAGACCTCTCCGAAATCGCACACGGTGGTCAATGTCTCAGCATATCAGTGTTACAGTTATGGATTTTGTAAGTCATTATAGATTACTTTAATTACCTAACTTATTGCTTTCAATTCATAAATATTTAACTGACTTAACATAAACATGCATCTAACTGAAATAAGTATGCAAGTGAGCAATTCTGATATCTATGGATTCCTCGAGCCACAGTCCATTCAGAGGTCTTGGCAATCGTAGTTTGAGACTCAAAGTTACATAAAGAGTTGGATACAGAGTTCAAAACGTGATGTCTACCTTGGAGCCTACCTGAATGGGTAAGTGTCACAAAATAACTTAATTTAATTAATTTTTACTAATATACTAACCCATATTCATCCCCATCGCAGTGGACACTGGCAGATGGTGGTCATCGTGCTTAAGGAATACCTAGTTGTCTGATTTTGTTCATTGCATAACAGGCCATACAACTACCTTAAGGGGATAATTAACAGGTCAGTGTTCTTTTCAATGCATTTGCATTCAAATACCTCAACAACGCCATTTTTTAATTGTTCCTCGTCTGGAACAATGCTTTAAAAGGTCTTGATGATGCTCCACAACCTAAATCAAAGACTCCTACTAGGTGGATTGTCATCAAAGTATGTCATTTACATAAAACTTTCACTTATATATACTTCTTATGTGTTTGTACACCAATTGTTTAATTAATATCCAAATTTCATTATGTATTTAGTGTAATAGACAAAAAGGAAGTACTGAGTGCGGCTATTATGTCATGCACTGGATGTCCACCATCATTTTAGGAAGTTTCAGGAATAACTGGGAAGCGGTACGTTTATTTCAAACAAATTCAATTTTTTTTATAATTTGTATTATATTATTAACTTATTATCATTTATTTCATGATGCAGTATTTTAACAATCCTAGACCATTGGAACTAGAGAGATTAAAGGCGCTGTGAATCCAATGGGCACAATATTATCTTCGAGTTAGAGCTCAGAGCTAGGATTTAGGGATATTAAGTTTAACTTAGTTTACTTTGGTTTAACATTTTTGTCATTTCCTATGTAATTTGAAAATTGAATTCATTTGTTGATAGTTGTTAATAATAAATCAATTATTCAATGTTTATTGTGATTAAAACTGCTTGAAAGCAGAATAAAATGTTTATTTGCTGTGAATTGGATCAGAAATTGCATTTTACAGGTACAATTTTGGGTTTATTGTAAAAACAAAAAGTTTATATAAAAAAAACTTAAAAACAACATCGATTATTAATAAAAACCGATGTTAATATAGTAAACAACATCGGTTATTTAGAAAAACCGATGTCAACATGCACCTTAACATCATCTATACACTTATTTTGCTGTAGTTAGTTATATATAACATCAGTTATTTATAAATAACCGATGTTAACGTTTTTATGTTAACATCGATTTTTCTAAACCGATGTTAACAATAATACATTCAACATCGGTACTTTCAACATCAGTTTTAAAACCGATGTAGAATGCTGTAAATAACCGATGTTGAAAGTGTATTTTCTAATAGTGACTCCCAAGGATGCCAAAAGGGGTGACTGTAATTAGTTTGGTTATTCGCTTGAAGCATTGTGATTTGTTGGAGAAGCTTCACGAATTGGCAACTTGACGAAAGTGAGTCGCATCTTGACGCTTTGTGACTTTGTTAATTATGATTGCCACGTGTCATCTGGTGAAGGACGAGAATTTTCACAAAAGTTGAAGAGGTGTGAGGAAAGAACATACGTGCATGGCACATGCGATATTGTAATCAATGTGGTCCTTAGGGTTCCCACTCATGCGCACTCGTTGGGGACTTATAAATATCTCTGGGTCCACGAGGGGTCCTCCCACTTGTTAAAAATCATTCAAAATCCCTTGTCAACCTTTCTTGTTCTTGTTACCGACATTGGGTGGCACAATTTTCGATGAAGCATTTGCAATGGTGCTAGCAGTGGCCAAGGAAAAAGCAGTTGTTGGAAACTGGGTGTTGATTTCTTTGGAGAAGAAGGTACATCCCCCTTGTTGTCGTCTTTATTTTTCAAGTTCTTTAATTTACTAGGGCACGGGGTCATAGAGGCATATTGGTGCCTAGCATGGAGGTTGATTATGCAACACACTATCCTTGGGCCAAGGAGGAGGTTATCAAAGCGAGGTCAATGTATTATGATTGGCCGTCACTAGAGCGTGTAAGGGACGACTTCGTTTTGACCATTGACGGTTATGATGAGAATGTGATCATAAAACCATGCTTGGTTAGTGAGCTAGCTTACACCGACACCGACACCGACACCGACAAAGGAATGAGAATAATTTTATGTTATATTTTTGAAATAGTGCTTTCTAAATTAGGAATTAGGTTTCCATTGACCGAATTTGAAAGTGGGATGTTACTAATGCTAAACGTGGCCTCCACTCAACTACACCCTAATAGTTGGGCCTTTGTGAAGGTCTTTCTACTGCCGTGTAAAATCTTCGGCCTTACATTGACGATAACACCTATGAAGGGGTTTTGATGTTGTTTATGTCATCGTATAAAAATTTCAAAGATAAATTCTTTATGGTTAGGGCCTTAGCTCATAATGCAGAGGTACTAGATAGGTTTCCTAAGTATTGGACTAGTAACCCCCAAAATTATGGGAATTTAGATTTGGAACGAATGTTGGATGCTGAGCAAGCTGGGATCGAAGATATCAAATAGTTAACAATGTATACAATCATGTTCAAGACGCCTAGGATTATTGAACTTGAGTATCGTTGGGTGGATTTGAGGGTTTATATTGGTATGATATATATCTTGTTTTTATTTTCCTATCAATTCAATGTGTTGATTGTTGACTGAATGTGTGTATGTGTTGCAGAAAGGACAAGAAGAAAAGCCATGGCTCCCTTGAAAAAAGACAAAGTTGAGAAGCTAAAGGCCGATCTAGCTGCAGCTAATTAACACTGAGTTGACAATTCAATACGTTTATGGTTTCCAAGCGGCAATGGAGCAAGTGAATGTTGTTGCTAGGGATGTAAATTTTCATGTGGTTGACCTTTTCAAAGAAGTCTTTAATGGTGAGATTGTGGAGGCAGCCAACTGAGATGCCATAGATCAATTTGTTTTTTTTTTTTCCAGCATTGTTAGTACTACTCAATGTCGACCTGTGAGCCCTCTAGTTTTGTTTGTAATAGTTATTTGTGTAAGTGCCACTAGGCAAGAAATATGAATGAAAATGTATTGCTTTTATATTTGACAAAGTTACTAACTATTTTTGTTGAATCATTCACTTTCTGATGTACAAGTGTGAAAGAAACATAATATTTGGATAAGTTAGAACTTGTCATTTTGATCATTTAATTGTTGACACAAAAGTGAGAAAGACATAAAATTCAACTAAAGTTAGAACTGGTTTGGATTTCTGATTTAGAAAGCAACATAATATTTGGCTAAAAGTTAGAACTTGCCATTCAATCGTTTAATTTCCGATGCATAATTAAGATAGGAACACTACTTGGTCGTGTATATTGCGCTGAGTTAACACTTTCCAATCAATCATCTAATATCTCCTAAGTTAAAACTTGTTATTGAATCCTGTTGTTCGTCTAGATTTTGACCATGTACTTTTGGTATCATGGTGGCTATTAATCTTGTTGTGTGTGTTGATTTTGATCTTGTACTCTTGGTATCATGATGGTTATTAGTCATGTCATTCATGTTGATTATGACCATATACTCTGTATCATGACAACTATTAATTTTGTTGATTTTGATGACCATGCACTCTTGGTATCAAGGAGGCTATTAATTGTGTCATTTGTGTGGATTCGGACCATGTAGTTTTGGTATCTTGACCACTGTTAATCATTTCATTCATGTTGATCAATCAAATTAAGAATCAAATAAATGAATATATAATCTCATGCATGCCTCGTTTTTCTGAATGGTAAAACTTTGTGTCAACAAAGATAATTGAACTTGTCCTGCGGTGGAAGATCGATTAGAATTAGACATCCCAACTGGGTTTACCTCCAATTCTGACCACGGTTCAGATAGGCATCCTAACGAGATTGACACCCCTATTTATAATTATATATGAAATGTATCCTTATAATCATATATATTCATTCAACAAGATACATTAATAATTAATATATTTATCCTAATTTAAATTCATATTGAACTGTGAAATGGCTCCTTCAAATTAATTAATATTCACCAAAATACATTAATAATCAGTATATTTATAATTATATATGAAATGTCTCCTTCAAATTAATTAATAACATTAATAATAAATATATATCCTAATTTAAATTCATATTCAAATGTGTAAAAAATACAATTAAAAGATTTTATTTATCTATCGCAATCCTATCTCCCTTCACGCAATTAACATTTTTTCCTATTTTTTTATGTTATTTGTGATGAATTTTATCATTATATGAAAGTTTAATTTATCATTTTTAAGGTATTGGTACATGAGAAATTCTTTCTCTACTTCGTCTTGTCATTTAGTCTGCGGTTTGTTACAAATAATAATATTCAAAGTGATTGAAAGATGTAATAATCTTTAATAATATTTTCACTATTACTCAATTGGTTTATTTTTAGGATTAGATCTTCGATCATAAGAAGAGTCTTTGTTACAAGAGATAATACTTATTTCATGGATCTTTATCTCCGAATAAATTAAATTAATAGTTGAAACGAAATAATTTCCTTTTTTTATCTTCCTAAATTGTAACTAATAGTTTTTATATATTTTTTTCATTAATTTATTATTTATAGTTTTATTTTTTTATTTTATGATTTTATATTTTCTTCATATAATGTAATGTTTATTTTTTATTTACCTTTTATCATTTTAATATAAACATAAATAATATTTTTTATACAAACATAAATAATATTTTGATTAAAATAAAGTAAAATCCTAATTATATGTATTTATACTCAAAAGTCAAGAGAGAGAGAGAGATTTTCTGATTGTAGAGGATCACAAATCTTGTGATGAGTTAGACGTACGCTTGGTCAAAGCCTTCGATGCCCAAGTGCAGCTATGTATGCATGCATGTCGAAAATGAAGACAAATCCACATGGCAATTGATAGGTTGTTGTTAGATTTGCAGCTTCTTTAAGAGAAAGTCACATGGTGGCACAATGTAACGTAAGGATATCATTATTCATGTCATGATAACTCATTATCAAATTCAGCCTTTTATTTGAAACTTTCAACAAGTGGGTCAATAGCACGCTCTATCGTATAAAATTAAATTTATAACTCACATGCTTTTCTTCTATTTTCACACAACACATGGTATCTTTCTACCTTATACATGTACTTATCAAAAGCTGGTATACGTCGTAGTAGACGTGACTATGGTAGAATCTCGAACCTCACACATGGGATTGAAAATGATCTTTGTTAGGAGAACAAGAAAGAATCTTTAATACAAAAGATTTTGACACTCAAGTAAGTACATAAGTTAAAAGAATAAGTGAAAATATATGTGTAAAGAGAGTACGAGAAAACTTAGTACTTATAGTGTTGAGTCGGAGCTGCCGATCTTTGTTTATAGGGACTGTTACGTTATCGTAACAATCATTGCAATAATTATCAGCAAATAATAGTTGGTAGATAATGGTGACTTATAGATAATGTTACAGATAATAGGTAGCTTAAAGATAATTACTAGTAGATAATTGTAACATAGGAATAATGTGTAGCTTGTAGATAATTGATGATAATATATTCAAATAATAAGAGGTTAGAGGTAACATATCCGTTAAAAACTCGACTGCTAAGGGCTGAAGTTGGTGCTCCTATGCTAGGACTCGCATGTGTAATGAAGTATCACGTAGTTTGTCATGTGTACTTTGTGGATCCTGCACAATACAATATATATGATTTATTAGGAGTAATGCATTGTTGGAGTACACTACAATTAGGTCACTATATCATATAAAAATGATATAAACAATGAGGTATAGGGGTGTATAAAAACTAGTTCGATAAAAAAAATTGAATCAAATTAATTTTAAACTGTTTTAATTGGTTTGATTTTATATTCAAATAGACAAACTAGTTTGGGAATCGGTTCAAAATCGAACTAGTTTTAAAAAACTGATTTTGAATTGAATTGGTTTTAAATAGGTTGTAAGAGTCAAACCAGTTTTAAACTATTTTTTTTTTCAAATAAAAAAATATTCAAGTGAAAAAAGTTGGATTAATCAAACTGATTTTGTAAAAACAATCCGATTAACCGAATTAATTTTGTAAAATAATACATTCATTTTTTTTCTTAAACTAATTCAAGAAAAATCAATTTAATTTATGTTTGATTATAATTCAATTCAAACCGATTTTTTTTCAAATCCCGAATGGGATGTGTCATGTGTGAGTGTGTACTTCATCGGATTATTATTCAACCAATATATGAAAATCCCTCTTATACCACATACCAAGTGGACTTACGATATCTAGCTAGCTAGCTACTTACAACTCATGAATATGAAGATACTTTTCACTTAACCCCACAACATTGCATCAATTTGCATGACTAGGAGGTAACTGCCTAAGATCTTTATGATGAGTGGAGATCACCATAACAAGAGCTCAATTAATCTTCAAAGTTGACTGCTGTGATGATGAGCACGTTTGGCTTTTTTGGATATAGTGGTAGAAAGGGACTTAGCATGGGCTAGCTTATCAAGATGTTGGAGATGCTATTATATTTATAATTTTTTGGCATCCTTTGTTATTCTTTCTATCCTTTTCCCAAAAGCATCAATTCTTGTACAGTGTTAGACTTATTATAATATGAGTTTAATGTTAATTTTATAACCTTTTATTTTTTATTAATATTATATGTTTATTTGCCTATAAAAAAATCTCCAAGGTTGATGCCGATATAAAAAACCCTTCAAGGTTGATTATTTTTTTTGGTATTGGTTGACCTAATTACATATGAGATTTTGGATAATTTGGATGAGATTTTAAATTTAAACTACATTATTGTCACTATAAAAAATGACAAGGAGTTGGGTAAGCATAATTTGGTTAAATTTAAATATGTCGGTCACTGTTAAAAAAAATATATTTGAGATAAGACATTTTTTGCTTTTTCTAAAAAAAATATTTACCGACCAAAGTCCCCATTAAGACTAATTAAGGTCAAATTTGAGAAGTTTGTCGTGTTTTGATCATTTCCCCCATTATATGTTTTGTTTTATTCATGGGAAGACATGTTCACACTACTACAAAAAAACATTATATATATATATATATATATATATATATATATATATATATATATATATATATATATATATATTATGTTGGACAAGTGATCTCAATAATTTAAGAGGGAGGGTGAATTAGAAGAAGAAGAAGCAATCAATTTAACAATATTCTTTTAAATGCTCAAGACAAATTAAACAGCAGTAAAATAACTAAGGGAAGAGAGAAATGCAAACTCGATTTATACTGGTTCGGCCACTTCCTGTGCCTACGTCCAGTCCTCAAGCAACCCACTTGAGATTTTCCGCTATCTTTGTAAAAATCCTTTTTACAACTTTTGAACACCCAAGGAATCCCTTTCCCTTGTGTTCAGGAAACTCACAATTCAAGAGACAACCAGTCTCTTGATTACAATTGACTTTCTAAGAAAAATAGAAAGATTTCTCTCCTTTAGAGTGGATAATACAATTTGAAGTTCCTGGATGAACTCTCAATAGATTTGCAAATGTTTGCCCAAGAGTTTTTGAGAGAGCATTTGACAATGAAGTTCTCTTGGAATATCTCTCTTTTGCTTTTTCAAATTAGACACACATATATAGGCCCTTCGTGCCTTTTCAAAATGGTTTGAAGAGATGTGTCTTTTCAAAAAGCTTTTTCTGAATTTTTTAACTCGTAATCGATTACAGGTTTTTGGTAATCGATTACACAGTTATATTTTGAAGGGTCATGACTTTTGAATTTGAATTTCAAGAGTTTCGTTGCTGGTAATCGATTAGAAACATCTTGTAATCGATTACATGTTCAAAATTCAAATTCAAAATCCTTTTTAACAGTTATTTTTCAAAATTGTCTTTTGGTAATCGATTACACTGCCTGGTAATGAATTACCAGAGCCTTGGATGTCTTGGAAACACTTTGTTTTGAGGCAAGGCTTGATCTTGAGTTAATCTTGAAGCAAGACTTTGTTTGTTGAAGCAACCTTGTATTAATCTTGAAGCAATGCTTATCCTTTGAAGCAACATTGTTTGATTCTTCTTGGGCATCATCAAAATCATGTATTCATACATTCACATTCTCCCCCTTTTTGATGATGACAATCATTATCAAGTGATATCTTTTCAGCATCATCAAAACATGCATGATTCACATTCTCCCCCTTTTTGATGATGACACTCATTATCAAGCAAATTCTTTTTGACATTATCAAAACCTGCATGATTTACATATTATATTTCTCTTTCTCCGTGTGGGACTCCCTAAGAAGAACCCTAGGCTTTTCAAACCCTCTTTCTCCATTCCACCCAAGCTCTTGTGAACCCTCGCTTAAGAGCCCCAATGGGACGACCAAGGCACCGTTAACAACAACTACTCCTCTTTCTCAAAGACAATCATCAAGGACAGACAAAACTCAATCAAAAACAATTATCAAAAGCAATCATCAAAGACAATCAAAACTCAATCAAAAACAATCATCAAAAGCAATCATAAAAAACAATCAACATAACTCTCAAACACAATCATCAAAAGCAATCAATCGAAGACAAGTAGCCTTTTGGTATCATTTGATACCACTTGTTGGACAAGTGACCTTAATCACATAATTGATGAATACTTAATAAACCATGCATAAGATCATCAATAAGTAAAGCATTTTTTTATGGAGGTAGAGGGATTCGTGCCTATTTTTTCAACTCCAACAATTTTACCTTTTTTTGTTGTCTCCATAGATCACATATTCACTATCTTTGGGAGAAATATGAATGATCTTTGATGCATCTCCCATCATGTGTTTGGAGCAACCACTATCAATGTGCCAACTCTTCTTCATTTTCATAGTCTTTTGCAATGAGACCCGAATTTATGATTTTATTTTCTGAATCACTTGATGAATCTTCAGATGAATCCATGTCATTGTCTTCCCAAGTGATGTATGCTTTCTTTTCTTTGAAATTTCTTTTGTCGGATTTTTTCATTCTTCCTTTAAGGATAGGACAATTGAATCTCAAGTGTTCAGGTTGATCACATTCATAGCATTTTGGGGGTAAGGAGGAATCTTCTCCTTTCTTCTTTGGATTGATGTTTGCTTTTCTTTGATTTCTTTTGTTTCTCAGAAACATATTGAATCTCTTCACAAAAACTCTGAAATCATCGTCTTCTTCTATTTCATTCAAGTCCTCTTTGTCACTTTCTTCTTGAATAAAAGATGATGAGGCTTTGAATGTTATTCCTTTCCTCTTTTTATCATTCTCTTCATGTTGATGGAGTCTCATAAGTTCCATTTCATGTTCTTGAAGCTTTCCAAAAAGAGTGGCAAGAGACATATTAGTGAGATCTCTTGATTCTGCAATTGCTGTTACTTTTGGTTACCATTGCCTGCTTAAACATCTCAACACTTTGTTAATGAGATCTTTATTAGGAAATATTTTTTACAATGATGCAAGATGATTAACTATATAAGTAAATCTCTTCTGCATATCTTGTATGATATCATATTGATACATTCTAAACAATTCATATTCATGTGTGAGAGTGTTTAATCTAGATTTCTTGACATCAGTTGTGCCTTCATGGGTTACTTGTAATGTATCCCACATTTCTTTTGCATTTTTACAATTTGAGACTCTAAAATATTCATCCATGCCTAATGCAGAAGTGATTATATTTTTGGCCTTTAAATTGTATTAAACCTTTCTTCTTTCATCATCATCCCATTCTTCTCTAAGTTTTTCTATAGTTGCATTTCCCACTACCATTGTAGGAATAAAGGGACCAAATTCAATGGCTTCCAATATATTTAAATCTATGGCTTCAATAAAGATTTGCATTCAGGTTTTCCAATAGTGATAACCCTTGCCATTGAAAACAAGAGGCCTATTAATAAAATTTCCCTCAGGAAATGGAAAGTTAGATGAGGCCATATCTATTCTTGAAGTTTTTAAACTTTAGACAAGAATCTTGCTTTGATACCACTTGTTGGACAAGGGGCCTCAATAACTTAAGAGGGAGGGTGAATGAAGTTTCAAAATTTTCCCACTTACAAACTTAAACCACCATTTAAATGATAGGCTTAGAATGTAGAAGAAGAAGAAGAAGCAATCAATTTAACAATGTTCTTTTAAATGCCCAAGACAAAGTAAACTGTAGTAAAATAATTGAGATAAGGGAAGAGAGAAATGCAAAATTGATTTATACTGGTTCGGCCACTTCCTGTGCCTACATCCAGTCCTCAAGCAACCCACTTGAGATTTTCCACTATCTTTGTAAAAATCCTTTTTACAACTTTTGAACACCCAAGGAATCCCTTTCCCTTGTGTTCAGGAAACTCACAATTCCAAAGACAACCAGTCTCTTGATTACAATTGACTTTCTGAGAAAAACAGAAAGATTTCTCTACTTTAGAGCGGATAATACAATTTGAAGTTCCTGGATGAACTCTCAATAGATTGCAAGTGTTTGCCCAAGAGTTTTTGAGAGAGCATTTGAAAATGAAGTTCTCTTGGAATATCTCTCTTTTGCTTTTTCAAATCAGACACACATATATATAGGCCCTTCATGCCTTTTCAAAATGGTTTGACGAGATGTGTCTTTTCAAAAAGCTTTTTCTGAATTTTTCCCTCGTAATCGATTGCAAGTTTCTGGTAATCGATTACACAGTTATATTTTGAAGGGTCATGACTTTTGAATTTGAATTTGAATTTCAAGAGTTCCGTTGCTGGTAATCAATTACAAACATCTAGTAATCGATTACAGGTTCAAAATTCAAATTCGAAATCCTTTTTAACAGCTATTTTTCAAAATTGTCTTTTGATAATCGATTACACTGCCTGGTAATGGATTACCAAAGCCTTGGATGTCTTGGAAACACTTTTTTTTGAGGCAAGGCTTGATCTTGAGTTGATCTAGAAGCAAGACTTTGTTTGTTGAAGCAACCTTGTATTAATTTTGAAGCAATGCTTATCCTTTGAAGCAACCTTGTTTGATTCTTCTTGGGCATCATTAAAATCATGTATTGATACATTCACACTCTCCCCCTTTTTGATGATGACAATCATTATCAAGTGATATCTTTTCAGCATCATCAAAACATGCATGATTCACATTCTCCCCCTTTTTGATGATGACACTCATTATCAAGCAAATTCTTTTTGACATTATCAAAACTTGCATGATTTACATATTATATTTCTCTTTCTCCGTGTGGGACTCCCTAAGAAGAACCCTAGGCTTTTCAAACCCTCTTTCTCCGTTCCACCCAAGCTCTTGTGAACCCTCGCTGAAGAGCCCCAATGGGACGACCAAGGCACCGTTAACAACAACTACTCCTCCTTCGGCGTTCTATCCGACCCTAACTCCCTCACCGAGCGAGCCTTCTCCTGATCCTCAAACTTTCGATTCCATATCTACCCGAAGTTGTTCGTTGTACACCACCCACGCATTTTGCGTCTTGTGAATCTTCTCAAACACCATGTTTAAGCTCTTGAACCGCTCTTTCAGCATCGACTTATGCACTTTCCCATTCTCGTTCAAACCTTTAGGGCTAAGAGAACTCAGAATCTTGCTCCATGTTTCAACCTGGTAGTTCTTGTGGTAAGTTCTCAGCTCCATGGATCACTTGCGACACCACGTTTCTCCCATCACTTCGTAGATCTTCGTAGAGCCTTTTATCTTTTGAACTATGTACCTTTCGTTCATCATAAATATGCAGCTTAGTGGTACTTCTTTGTACAGCTTCGCTTTTCCTTCGAGATTTGTGTCTAGAAGCTCCATTACCCTCATTAATTGCACCGTAAAAGGTGACACATTTTCTTTCTATTTGTTGTTGTTGTTGTTGTTCTTCTTCTTGTTTGGTTTGGTATCTTCGTAGTGTGGCCTGCTTGTTGAATCTGCATGCTCCATTTTGGAGTGTTCTTTGAACACCTCTTCTAAAGTTTCTTTGTATTCACATGCTATCCTTAAACCTTTTTTCCTCTGTATATTAGTTACTCATCTAGTTATATTCTTTGTGCTTGAGTTGCATTCACTTTTCCTATTACCTTTAGAAACCGAAGTAGGAATTTTCAAACAGATTTTAAATGGAGATCTTGATTTCGTTTCTAAACCGTGGCCAAGTATCTCAGAAAATTCTAAAGAAGTGGTAAAAAAGATGTTGGATAGACCCTAAGAAAAGAATTTCTGCTCATGAAGTTTTATGTGAGTTCCTTTAGTGCTAGTTTTAATTGGATTTTTATTATGTGCTATTGGTATACTATATGCCAGATCATTGTAGTGTCGTAGCTTTATAGCAGATCTAATAACGACTATGGAGTCTTGTACAATCAGGTAACCCTTGGATTTGTTCTCACTTTACTATCTTTCGATAATTGTTCTCACCTCCTCTCTCAAAATCATAAAGAACATATAATCTTGTTTGGAAAGGGAAAGGTTATGCAAACTACATTTTATTGGTTTCTTTCTATTAGTAAGCATCCCTGTTCAAATGTACCAATGCATAGTTAGGTGTTAAGCTGATTAAATTGACATGAATAATCATAGTGCATTATATAGGTTTTTTATTCATTGAATGGTGTGTCAGATTCCCTAGCACGCAGGGACTAGTTAAATAGTTGCAACCGGTAAAAATTGCATGCGATTTAGGCCTATATAATAATTTCCTGGGTGAGTCTCTGGTGGTAACTCCAACGTGCCAATTTTGTCAATTTTACAACACAAAATTAAAATCAGAGTGTGCCAAATTTAACTCAGGAAAACATGTTTTGGTTACCCTTTGTATGACATGGTGTGAACAGTTCCATGCTAGGTTATTTCATGGCTCAAACATATTCTGCCAAAAAGGGAAGAATGAATAGAAATAAAAAAAATTATGTGCTTGCATGATGTGCAGATGTTCCTCCCACTGTTTCTTAGACAAAGTTAAGGCATTGAAGGCCGAGATGGCATCTTCCAGGCCTACATTAAGGCATTGAAGGAAGATTCAAAACAATACAGGTTAGAACATTGTGTAATTATTGTTATGCCACGGAACCAACAATTTTGGACAAGGTTAACCAATTCATTTAAGACTTATTATTATTATGACTTGAATTTATTCAAATACTCATTTCATTACTGTATTTTGTTTTGCAATTTGAAGTTGAAGCTACCAAGTCTAGTTCTCATTTCTCATCTACTCATATTTTGAAGTGCTTAATAGATTTTGCCTGATAAGTTGTCATCCAAGGATTGCTCTCATATCATGATTGTAAAAATTTATATTTCATAAATCCAAATGAATCTTTGGTGTTAACATAACAACTTTGTGTAGCTTTGAACATCAACAAAAGAAGTGTCGATCGGGACTTGGATGTGTATCGTATCCTACTTTCAAAGTTGGTTCAAGCAAAACAGTTGTTGAAGGAGTATATTGACAGGTATGCATCAACCTTTCTATGTTGTTCATTTTTTTTTCTCTGTTCTCATGGATTTTAATTTAAGATATAATTGGTGAATGTATAAACTTCTACCAAAAAAAATTCTAGACATTGCCACAAGTTTGAATTTGCAATTATATTAAATATATGTGATACATAATAATCATATCTGGTTTGAACAAAATTACCTTTCTTAAAGGACACTTATGGTTTCTACTAAAAAATAGAATTTATGTTTCAACACATAATTTAAATGAGATGTTTTACTTGACCTATTTGAGCTTGCAGTTGTAGCTCTAGTGAATGTCCATTTGATTTAGAATTTGATAAAAGTGATTTTGAAATATTGAATGTGATTGAGATGTGTGCTTAAATTAATCCGATAGGGACTAAGTTCTTTAGTTTTAACGCTGATTGACATTCTATCCTAAGTATCTCCCTTTTAGAAAACATGAGATGAGATTCCACAAGTTTTTGGTAATGAACTAGCAAGTGAGATCAATAATCTCAAGCTCACATTTTATTTTACTTCAAAGTCTATGTAGTCCTGAACATAAATCCTGAAACAAAAGGCTCCATTCTCAACTAGAAAGTAGAAACCGAGTAAAGCCTCAATCTAAATAGGGAAAAGTTGATATATTCATGTAATTATTAATCCACATATAACAATTAGCAATTACGTATCAATTGTGGACCACTGGCAGAAATTGAATTCAAAGCAAATTTTGGTTCTTGCTAATTAGTGTTATAATAACATTGGTAAAAGAATTAATAAATAGATAGTTTCTATTGAAGTATTGCATTCAAAATATGGGAGATTATATTATTACACTTTTTAATAAAAAAATTCTCAAAGGGCAAGATGCAAGCAAATTCTCGTGCTTAACTGTTGCTCCCCAAAAATTTGAATGTTATACTCTTTGGCAGATGGGGTACAAATGAAGATTAACCGCTTTTTCAATTCCCCCCCACCCCCCATTTAATCTTAAATAAATGGGATCTTGGGATCTTAACAATGAACACAACAATGTCTCTTCTCATTTCTTTTTATGTAAAAGATTCAACACTGCTGGAAAACAAGAACATAAAAATGGACCAAATAAATAAATAAACACTACATTAAAATTTTGAAAATTTACAGTTGTGCAGAAAAAAATACAATTGTCTAGAATCTACATGATAGATCAGACATTGTCTACTTATTAACTGAAACTTTATTTTTATTAATTAGATTGTAAAATGCTCCCATGGTATAAATCTTATTGTTAATGTTCCTTTGTAATGTGTAGCAAATATGTCAACAACTTCATGCACTATGGTCAACATCATTTCGTATCATTGTAGCTATTGTTCTCCTATACTAGCAACTAGGTGTCACTTCACTTATTGGATCATTAATGCCAGTTCTCATTATCCCTCTACAGGGAAGTTTTGTCACTTCTTTTATACCTCAAACATGTGTATTATTGTTTTTGGTGTCAGAAAGCCAAATATTAGGAAAGAACCTGAGAGAATCCTTTTCTAGTAGCACTTGATATCTTTCTATCCTTTGTACAATACATTTGGTACATTAATAATATGATTATATTCCTATTGGTGAGAAGCTAAAACTTAATTAATTTTAATAAATAGAGCAAATGTTATGGTTGAGGTACTCAGACTCAGTACTCACCCTCATGCAATTTCTCTCTTCATTGGAATTTGATCCCTTCCAATGAGTGTTTGTTTGTGTTTGGTCTTTGGATTGATGATGCTTGCTTTAAGTTGAGAATGACATGTTTTTTGATAACCAAGGTTGTTGGTGTCTATGTGTGTGGATTGATGATGTATGTTGTCGTAGACTTTTTAATTTTTTTTAAAAAAGACATTCGAAGACGGTTCTTTGGAAAATCGCCTTAGAATCCTAAAATTATTTTAATTTTTTTGTTTTAAAAAAATTATAGGACAGCTTTCTGAAAAAACCGTCTTAGATTATAGGTATTTTAAGACGATTTTTTGGAAAACCGTCTTAGAATCATAAATTTTTTAAATTTAAAAAAAAAAAAATATTCTAAGAATGTTCTAAGAACCGTCTTAGAATGTCATTTTAAGATGGTTATTTTTCTAAAAACCATCTTAGAATGTACAACTCTTCTAAGATGGTTTTTTAAGAACCATCGTAGAAAGTTTTGACTTTCAATATCGTTGGCTATAAAGACGGTTCAAAATCGTCTTTAAAAGTGTTATATAACCAATGTAGAATTATATTTTTGCAGTAGTGTCATAGTAAGTGATTTATAAAAGAATAACTAATTCGAGTAAAATAGAAATTAATATCATTTTCCCCCTAAGATTCTCTGAAAACAAATATTAAAAAAATAGTGAAATTAGACAAACCATTTATGTAAAAGGGCACCAATTCGTTCAAGTAGTAATTTAAAATGGTAAGACCAAGTATCGTGTCCACATATATTTTCTTGTACGCAAATAGTGCGTATTCAATTTATATGCAATTAATAATTTGATTTTTACGAAGTTTAGTAAATCATTTGAGTTGCGAAGTAAACAATAATTTAATTCTATGTTAAAACTGAGTATTAGAAATAAACACCGAGCTTAGTGAACGAAGGTAAATATAGGGTTGATTATGTCGGGGAGCACCTTACCGGAACCTCTCTTGACGTAATTGTAATAATTTTTCTCTATTTAATATTATTCTAAATGTCATTTACACCTATAAATTTACTCTAACTGCAATTCCTCACATGAAAGAGTCTAATCCTCCTAGTTTCATTCTCGATTCCTCAAAGAAATCAAACTAAGTGAACATCATGACGAATGAGATGCAAGCTATAACTAAATTCTTCATTTAAATTACTTCACACTATCCCTAGAAATGAAGAATTTTAGCTACTCTACCAAGTTCTAAGGATTAACCCTATTTTCCAATACTTAAACCCTAACATAGCATATAAATGGATGATCAAACCAAATACATGGAAATAAACACAGAAGAAGCAAAGACAATAGTAATAATATTAAATAAATAGTAAGAGTTTTTACATCAAGAGGGTTCAGTAGAAACTCCCTAACAATAGAGTGTTTAGCCCTCCATTAACATGAAGAGCTCATCTACAAATGAAATAAAAAACAAGGGAAGGATGATATGATGTCACAAATGAGGAAGAGGTGGGCTAGTAAAATTCCTTCCTTCAGCCTAGGCTCTAGGGTTATTGCTTCATACTCCTAAAAAAATGATCCATCTTCCACTCTTTTTGTTTGCTTTAAAGTCTCTTGGGTTTCACAATCCGTGAATAAGCACTAAGCGCGCAAGTTGCGCTAAGCGCGAGTAAGTGGTTGGGCGCTAAGTGAGCTGGCTGCACGTTGGGCGCGAGAAAATGTTGACTGTAGATTCTAGGGTTTCTTCTTCGCGCTGGGTGGATGCCTTCCGTTGAGCAGCTACACTCGCTAAGCGAGATATATGCGCTGAGCGCGTGCCTTCAGACTTCACCTCCTAACTTTCCTTACTTGATATCTGCAAAATTTCAAATTAAAACAATATAAACTATCATGTTAAGACCTCCACTCTGTAAAACTCATATGAAACCAAATTTCTAATGATTTAGTGCATATTTTACTCCTGAATATCAATTATCACTTCTCTTTAGTTATCTTGATTGAGCAGCGTATAGTGATAATATTTATAAAAGACCCTTTAATGTTCTTTGGTTTTCGGCAAAGTAATATTATTATAGTAAAGAAAAGAATGTTTTCCTTGATGAAGTGAGTGTTTGAGCTTGTAAAAAGTAAGGAGGTGGGGTCTTTTGACCAAAAGGGTAATTGTTTTTGAAATATATTAAATAAGGATAATTTTTGAACTAATTTTTAAATGGGGTTTTGTATGGATGTTCTTAATTGATTTAAAGTCAAAAGTTACATAAACTTATGGGCTTCTACTTTTTTATTTTAATTTTATTATCTTAAAACTCATAAATTTCTATACGATTTTATTATTTTTATTATTTTTTTATCGTTCTAACATAGAAGTGGTAAGTTCTTACAGAACTTCAAATTCTTAGACGTATATTATGACTTCATTATTTTTAAAAAAATATTATGCTGATTTTTCATAGTTTTAACGTAAAGTTTTAGTTTCTGAAATTGTTTAAGATTTAAACATTTATGTTAAGTAAAATAATAATTTCTTATGAGGTTTATAGTATTATTAATTAATTTGATTTAATAAAATTATTTTATATTAATCATCGAAAATAATTTATTAATAAAAATACTTGTTATGACTTTG
This sequence comes from Glycine max, assembly GCF_000004515.6. NCBI lineage: Eukaryota > Viridiplantae > Streptophyta > Magnoliopsida > Fabales > Fabaceae > Glycine > Glycine max. The sequence goes on along the minus strand of NC_038256.2, from coordinate 8,310,956 downwards.
AAGTTGATGGATTCTCATGACTTTGGTTAGCGCATGCGCAAGTATTTTTTATGGGGTTTCATGACTTATAAGTCGTGTGGATATTTATGATTTCATTAAAAAGTTTAAAAGTAGAAGTCACAAAAAGTTATATGACTTTTGGTTTTAAAGTGGTGGATAACAATATAACTTCCCTCCATTTGAGAATTAATTAAAAAACTATCCCCATTTGATAAATTTTTTTAAAAAAATTGTCCTCTTTTGATCAAAAGGTCGGAGATGAGTGAATGAGACTCATGTACATAAGCAGTAGTTAATATGTTGAAATTAACATTGAATTATTTGAGTATTATTCGAGTTTAATTATTGGTAGAAATAATTATTTGAGGGTTAAGATAAAAAATAAGATTCATGTTCATATATAAAGTCCATTTTTTGTCATTGTAATAAGTAAACAGTGATATGTAAGCCACTCTATTTTGGGGAGTAGGAGGATGAAACAAAGGAAAAAGAAAATAATAAAAAAGGAAAGAGAAAATGATATATTATCTTTTATAAATGATGTGATTTTTTTATGATTATAAATACTGTGATTAAAAATTTAAAAAAGATAAAAAATAAAAATGATGTAGTAATGAAATGAAAAAAATAGAATAGTCTTCCTAAGGAAATGCATTTCAGAATTGAGATGAAATCAATACTAGAAGGCAATATAATACAACAACAACAACAACAACGCCTTATCCCACTAGGTGGGGTCGGCTACATGGATCAACTTCCGCCATAATGTTCTATCAAGTACCATACTTCTATCCAGATCATTAAGTTCGAGATCCTTTTTAATAACCTCTCTTATAGTCTTTTTGGGTCTTCCTCTGCCTCGAATTGTTTGCCTTCTCTCCATCTGGTCTACTCTCCTCACTACAGAGTCTACCGGTCTTCTCTCTACATGCCCAAACCACCTAAGTCTATTTTCCACCATCTTCTCTACAATAGGCGCTACTCCAACCCTCTCTCTAATAGCTTCGTTTCTAATTTTATCCTGTCGAGTCTTACCACACATCCACCGCAACATCCTCATCTCCGCTACACCTACTTTATTCTCATGTTGGCTCTTGACCGCCCAACATTCTGTTCCGTACAAAATCGCCGGTCTTACCGTAGTCCGGTAAAACTTTCCCTTTAGCTTGATCGGTACCTTTGCATCACATAACACCCCCGATGCTTTTCTCCATTTCATCCATCCTGCTTGAATGCGATGATTCACATCCCCTTCAATTTCCCCATCATCCTGTATTACAGACCCAAGATATTTAAACCGTGTGACTTGAGGGATAATATGGTCTCCTATTTTCACCTCTGAGTTAGAAACCCTCCTTCTTTTGTTGAACTTACATTCCATATACTCCGATTTGCTTCTGCTTAGGCGAAAGCCATGTGTTTCTAAAGATCGTCTCCAAGTTTCCAACCTCTCATTCAACTCCTCCCTCGACTCTCCAAGGAGGACTATGTCATCTGCAAAAAGCATGCATCTCGGTGCTATCTCTTGAATTTGTTCCGTGAGGACATCCAGAATTAAGGTAAAAAGGTAGGGGCTAAGGGTTGACCCTTGATGCAAACCAATTGTGATGGGAAAATCGTCTGACTCTCCACCCTGTGTCCTAACACTATTCGATACCCTATCATACATATCTTGGATAGCTCGAATATATGCAACCCTAACCCCTTTCTTCTCTAGAGCTTTCCACAAAATCTCTCTAGGCACTCTATCATACGCTTTCTCCAAGTCAATAAAAATCAAGTGCAAGTCTTGTTGGTCCATGCGATATTGCTCCATCACCCGCCGTAATAAATAAATCGCTTCCATGGTCGACCTTCCCGGCATGAAACCAAATTGATTCTCAGTAACTTGAGTCTCCTTTCTTAATCTCCGTTCGATCACTCTTTCCCATAATTTCATGGTATGACTCATGAGCTTGATTCCCCTATAATTTACACAATTTTGTATATCCCCCTTGTTCTTATAGATTGGCACTAACGTGCTTCTCCTCCATTCCTCCGGCATGCGTTTTGACCTCATAATTTCATTAAAGAGTTCGGTGAGCCACTCAAGACCTCTATCTCCAAGAGTTTTCCACACTTCAATAGGTATGTTGTCTGGCCCCACCGCCTTACCGTTACTCATTCTTTTCAACGCTTCCGTTACTTCCTGTTTCTAAATCCGACGATAGTACTTATAGTTCCGGTCCTCTTCTCTTGTGTCTAGACTGCTAGAGTCATATCCATATCCATCATTAAATAAGTTGTGGAAATACGCCTTCCACCTTTCCTTGATATCTTTTTCATGCACTAAGACTTTGCCTTCTTCATCCTTAACACACTTTACTTGATCCAAATCTCTAGTCTTCCTCTCTCTACCCTTAGCAAGCCTATATATAGATCTTTCTCCGTCCCTGGTTCCTAGAGCTTGGTATAGTCCATCAAAAGCTTGGGCTCTTGCCTCACTCACCGCCTTTTTGGTTTCATTTCTAGCTATCTTATACTTATCCCAAGTTTCAGAATTTCTACACCTAGACCACTCCTTGAAACACTCCTTTTTTACTCTAACTTTGCTCTGAACATTTTCATTCCACCACCACGATTCTTTACCCCTAGGTCCAAAACCTCTAGATTCACCCAACGTCTCTTTAGCCACTTTAATAATCTCTTGGGACATCTTGTTCCACATATCATTTGCACTTCCTTGTGATTGTCCACACCATCCCTCCCATATCTTTTGTTGGAAGATTCCTTGTTTGTCCCCCGTCAAGTGCCACCATTTGATCCTTGGTGCTACCATAGGACTTCTTCTCTTTTCCCTATCTCTAATTCTTACATCCATAACCAAAACTCTATGTTGGGTAGTCAAGCTCTCTCCCGGGATAACTTTACAATTCAAGCAATACTTCCTATCAGACTTCCTGATAAGGAAGAAATCTATCTGAGAACATGTCCCTCCACTTTTGTAAGTGATAAGATGTTCCTCTCTTTTCTTAAACCATGTATTGGCTATAGAAAGATCCAAAGCCTCCGAAAACTCCAAGATGGATTTACCCTCCCCATTCATCTCCCCTAGGCCAAAACCCCCATGCACCCCCTCAAAACCTCTAGCCACGCTACCTACATGTCCATTGAGATCCCCTCCTAGGAAAACTTTCTCTCCTTGGGGTATATCCTGAAGTACCCCTTCTAGATCCTCCCAAAATTTTACCTTAAAGTGTTCTGCTAACCCAACCTGAGGTACGTACCCACTAATAACATTAAAGGTGTCCTGTCCCACTACCAATTTTAAGGCTATGATACGATCTCCTACTCTTCTTACATCCACGACATCCTTCTTCCACTCCTTGTCCACAATAATCCCTACCCCATTTCTTGATCTGATTTTTCCCGTATACCACAGCTTAAATCCCGAGTTGTCTAATTCTTTCGCTTTTTCACCTGTCCACTTAGTTTCTTGTAGGCACATAAAATTGATCTTCCTCCTCACCATAACATCCACTATTTCCATAGATTTTCCAGTAAGTGTGCCTATATTCCATGTACCAAAGCGAATCCTCCTGTCATGAACTAGCTTCTTTACCCACACCCGTTCACGAAAATGTGGGAACCCTTGCTTACTTTTCACTACATCCGGGCGGCGACGCAGCGGGCCTTGCTCTTTTGACATTGTACTCGAGCCATACAGCGCGTTGCTTCCGGGCAATGACCTAGCATTCACATTATTACGTAATTGATCCATGTCATAGAGATTCGACAAAGTTTTACGTTGGCTGTCGAAAGCCTAACACAACCCTCTCCTTTTATCCGGGCTTGGGACCGGCTAAGAATAGCAAAGCTAACCTAGGCAGGATTACTAGAAGGCAATATAATATAACAATAAAAATATATAACAAAATCTAAAATTAATTACAATCTCAATTTTCAATTTTTTATTTAGTGACTTATTATCATATTTTATTCCCTAAAATATATACTTCGTCAGTTTATATTAGAAGAGAAAAAAAAGTTACTTACAATTTTCTTATGTTCTTTTAGGGTTATTGTCCGATCAAACTTAGGATTTTATTTTAATAATAATTATAATAAAAATTTGCATTAAAAGTTAATATAAACTATCAAAATAAAACTTCAATTTCAATAAAAAAAAGAACTTGGTTTTATGTGGGATGGGCTGTTTTAGAAGCCTTATCATGTATCAGACTTAATGTTTCGAGTTACATGCACACCTAGTGCTGCAACTCCTATTTATAATACGTTTCTTAGCCTTTCAAAAAAACAAAAATTCAATAAAAGAACACTAAAGATATTTTAAAAAAATCGCATCTAAATTTTATCATAAGTAATATCTCCACTACTAGAATAAGCAACTTTTAAGTCGGTCTTTTTCTACCTTCTAAGTTGGTTTTTGACCGTCTTTGATGAGCACGTCATAAAATGGTCTATGCTCAACCACGACGGTTATTGAACTGTCTTAAAAGTCCCTAATTCTAAGACGGTTATGACGTAACCGTCTTAGAATTTGTCATTTTCGAAGGCAATTTTCGGGCACAACCCGTCTTAGTACACTCCCCTTTCTAAGACGGGTATAGAAGGAACTGTCTTAGAGTTAGAGCCAAACTACATCGGTTATCGCCAAAACCGTCTTAATTATTAGACATACATGCTGGGAATCTAAAACGGTTATCATATAACCGTCTTAGATTGTCCAGTTAAAATTTGTGCATCTAAGATGGTTATTTAAATTACTGTCTTAGATTGAGCATAGTATATCTCCCTTTCTACGATGGTCAAAGTCCTAACCGACTTAATTGAGCTACCCCTTCTAAGACGGGTAAATAATAATCGTCGTAGATTTTTTTTTTTTTTTTGCTGATTTTTGCTATTTATTTGGAAATTTTTTTGGTTCAATTTTTTTCCCTGCGAATTTTGATCAACAAATGACAACTGCACATTGATGGAAACCTAAAAATCATTTTAAACAATTATAAAATCAATTTATTACATATTACCACAATTTACATCATAAATTAATGAGACAAATGTCAAGTATATGAAAAAAAAATATTCTATGCTTGATGTTTGAAACACCAACCCTATACAAGCATGAACTACATAGTTCATAATAAAGAACATCTCGTGTTGGGCAAAACAAACTAGAAAATTTGTCATTATTGTCTTGGAGCCAATCACAGAACCTTATGAGGCTTTCCGTAATACCTGTTAATGAATGGCTTGTCCTCAAATTGCAGTGATGAGCAATAGTGGAAGTACGACACAAACTCAGAGGGATATGATTTGCAGAGCACCATGTTTACACAAACACATTTTTCAATGGATTAATAAAGTAGAAGTATGATCTGAGACAAAAGTGGGGAAATTTTACAGGTTATGCCAAGTGCCAACTGTTGAAAGCAAAGATTAATAGAGTTAAGAATTAAAAAGTGAAGAAAAACGTGAGAGCATTTGGTCAATCTTAGTATTAAATAGAAGTAGAACACTTAATTCCAAATTTCTAGTGTAAAAGAAACCTGCAACAGTGCTTGAATAATTAACATTCAAATGTCCAAACTACTGTGGAGCTGGCTTTCAAGTCTGGCCTGTCTTATTATTAGCCTACATGGCATCAAAATATCTAACCTAACTTGTATCAAATCAAGATCTAGGGTTGACAGATCCAGTTAATCATCATACCTCTATGGAAGTTGACACCTTTGTCTCACTGATTTTGTCATATTTTTGTTTTTTGGTGCTAGCCTTCAGTCCTTGCCAGGGAAAACTAAAAAAGGAAAATGTAAGAAAGAAAGATGATAGTGAGAAAATTATGTAATAACATCCAACTTCCAAAAGGGATAAATTAGAAGCATTTGTCAATTATCTAACCTTCCTTTTAAGAAATACATGAGCACATAACCAAGAGATTCCAGATCATCCCTTTTGCTTTAATTTGTTCTACTAGTAAAATAAATATAATTAGTTTATAGAAAACATTTAAGTCTAATAATGCAATAATTCACCTCAAACTTTTTGTTGTCAACAGAAAAAGGAAGCACAAAATATTACTCACCAATTCCAAGATGAGTGTTGACACTTGCATAGCGTGTTGTGGCTGTAAGGTTCTTGTTTTCCCTATGCAAGGAACACACAATCATTAGAAAAACAAATTGAGATCAAAGAGGCTATATTTCAAGCAAGGGGATTCTGAAGCTGTGAGTTGGGTCTGGATGGGTATCACACACTCTTCTACCAGAGGGAATTTTTTAGAGCAAGTTTGATGATACTGACAATAATAAAATTATTATTATTACCATTATTATTAAAATCAACTAGTAATAGTTACATTTAAGTGAAGACTTTCCACTAGAAGACAACAAAAATGCATAATAGCCTATTGAAGTGATGCACATGCATAGAAACAGAGAAAAGAAGTCATGAATAACATCCATAAAAGAGAAAACGATTGTTACAAACCCAGGAAAGAGAGATGAGAAATTGAGAGAAACAAACAAAAGGAACAAATTTATTGAATGACTAAGAATGGGATAAAAAATTATTCAATGGTGTCTTCTTCACAAAAGGTTTCCCATTTCATACTAACTATATATAATTCTTTGAATGAATAGTTTCATCCTTTTTTCCCCTATTTATGTAACTAATAACTTGTAACTAACTGCTCTACTTGTGCCTAACTAACTGTTCTAAATTTCCTAAACTATTTGACCTCCTCTTCTGTATGTCCTAACAGAAAATTAACTCAAAATGATGGCCAATCACTAAGCATATATGATGATAAAGAAAACATTTCCCCTTTGAAGAAACCAATTGCTTTGAGCTGCAAGAAGGCTACAAAGTGAAGTCTATCATAGGCAAGATTCGATCATCTTTTCCTTGATAGGTGCTACTCCTACTTTCCCTCATGCATTAGTTCATAATCTTATATTTTTGACACTGTATCCACTCAAATTCTCATATGTTGGAAAGTCATTAATGGTGCAAAATACCAACACATGCAACCTGAAGGTCTCTTGAGCATTCCCATCATACACATCAACCCCTTCTACCCACAATCTTCGGAGGTCTTCAATCAAGGGAGCAAGATAGACATCAATGTCATTTCCTACCTGTCTTGGATCAGCAATCATCATAGACATCATTATGTACTTCCGCTTGATGCACATCCAAGGAGGAAGGTTGTAAATGATCAACAAAATAGGCCACGAACTATGGTTGCAGCTCAAGTTTCCATAAGGATTCATTCCATCGGAAGCGAGACCAACCCTTAGGTTTTGGGGATCTTTGCCGAATTCCGAATACAACTGGTCAATAGTCTTCCACTAAGGTGAATTAGCAGGATGACAAAGCAATCCATCTTTGATCCTACCAACAGCATGCCATGTTAGGTTTTTTGTGTCTTCTGCATTAGCAAACAATCGCTTAAACCTTGGAACTACTGGAAGATACCAACACACTTTTAATGGACGATCTTTGTATGTGCTTGGATCTTGACTACATTAGTCAGAATTTGTTTTGTAGCATGACACCGCACATGTAGGATAGTTGCGCAATTCAACAAACTCATTTTTATACAATATACAATCATTAGGGCAAGCATATATTTTTTGATATTCCATACCAATAGGGCATAAGATCTTCTTTGCCTCGAAATGATTCTTTGGTAACGTGTTATCCGCAGGAAGCATATTCTTCAATAACAAAAGTAATTCATTGAAGCTTTTGTCACTCTGTCATACCCTAATTTCGTCCAGGGATTATTACTTGATGACATGCAATAAATGAAGTCCCAAGACGTCTCAGAAATCAAAAGGAAGTAGGCTTGCGCGATCCGTGAAATTCCGTAATGTGGCGGAAATCGAAAAGAGGTGTTTTTGCGCAATCCGTGAGTTTCCGTAACTTCTTCGAAAGCTAAAAAAGAGTAAATACATAATCCGTAAGGATTCGTAACCTTGCGGACGGAAAATAAGTATCGTTACGAAATTCGTAAAGTTTCGTAACGTTACGGAAAAAGAATTACCAAAAAAATAGAAGGGGGTGCATTTATTAAAAAGGGGGGGTGCAAATAGCAACCAGGCCCAAGTGGGCCCTCCAGAAGATTCCTCCAGAAGGCTGTTGCTTCTAGAGGAAGCAACGTTGCTCGCCTGGGTGAGCTGAGCTCGCCTGGGCGAGCTGGGTGGCAAGCTTCTCCCTATTTTGCTATAAATAGGGGAAGATGTGAAGAAGAAAAGGGTTCAGCCTTCTTGGCACTTCTCTCTCTCTCGAAATTGCTGAGGAAAATTATTTCCGTGAAGAAAATCCAAGCCGAGGCGCTTCCGTAACGTTTCCGTGAGTAATTACGCGAAGATTCTCGACCGTTCTTCAAGATTCATCGTTCGTTCTTCGTTTTCTTTAGTCTTCAACGGGTAAGTACCTCAAACCGAGTTTTTCAATTCATTCTACATACCCGTGGTGGTCCACATTTTGTTTCATGTATTTTTATTCTCGTTTTGATTTTCTTTTTATACCCCCTTTTGACGTGCTTAAGCCATTTATTTAAGTCATTTCTCGCTTAATATAAAAATAAAATAAATTTCCACCGATCATTTAAATTGTATCATCCGTTAATTTTGGTTAAAATGAATTCCGACCGTTCGGTCGTGCCGTAACCACGTTGGAAATAAAAAAAAGGGTAAAATAATAATATAATAATAAAAAAATATATCTTTTAGTAAAGTAAAGTGAAAAATCAATCGGACGTTTTCTCTTTGGGATTTCTCATTCTTAATTGAATTGATTAATAACTAAAGTAAAACTAAGGCTAAAATCAAACTCGCCTAGTCAAGCTCGTCCACAAAAATAGGTTTTTGGAAGTTTATCATTTCAGTTTCTTACTAAGTAAAAAGGATTATTTTTAAGGTCCAACGCCTTAAAATGATCACCTTTCAAGTAAAGAGAATCACTTGATCCATGCATAAGAAAGAACTACGTAGGTCTGATTTCCTCTCCAAAGGAGGGTACGTAGGAGCAAAAGCCCCGCTTTTGTCGACCTCAAAAAATAAAAAGAAATAAAAGTTAAGGTAACACAATTTCCACAATTCTAAAAAATAGGTTGTTGTCCTTTGAGACAAACGTGAGAGGTGCTAATACCTTCCTCAAGCGTAAATACAACTCCCGAACTTAGAATTTTCATCTTGACCGGTTTCCTTCAGTTTTTTCGACGTTTTCCACAAATAAACGTTAGTGGCGACTCCGCGCATCTTTCCTCCTTTGGAAAGCGCACCCGTGAGCCTCGCCCTCGCTCGCCCGCGAAGGGCATGTTGCGACAGTTGGCGACTCCACTGGGGACTATTTTTGTGGGTTAGGCCTATTTTAAGGAATTGTGGATTTGTGAAACTTCGTGGGTGCATTTGTTGAACTGTGTAAAATGTAAATAATTGTTGTCTATTTCGCATCCTTTACACTGCATTCTAAGCACCCACGGGTTTGAGTAAAAAAGGGCCTTACACTCGGGTTCATGGGAATTTAAGGAGTGGAGGTGAATCTATCATCATGCTAGGTCTCCGACTTGCTTGATAATAGTGAAACCTCGTCTAGAGCTTTCTCTCTTTATAATGTGTTGTCGCTGGTATTCCATACCGCCACAACATTATTATCTTGAGTGATGATATCTCTAGAAAACAGCCGTGTGAGTTATAAATTGTTGGGGGGTAGTTATTAGAGACCCCTAGATATTGTCCTATAGGTTCCCAAATAGGGGCAAAGAGCAAACACGCTCCTGTGCCATTCGTTCTCATGCATTTTTGGTTTATAGTTTTTGCTAGTGATGTTTGGTTTCTTTAGAGTAATACGTAACCTTTTTAATGCTACGTTGAGGCGCCATCATGCCCAAAACGTAGCATTAAAATTGGGTCTCTGCGGTCTCGTGTGTATGAATTACCCATTTTTCTTGTTTCTTTCCGTTTCATGCATACACATCGCATCATTCATGTCGGAGTCTTGATCCACCCCTTTTTTTTAGGTAAATGATGGGGACAAATTAAAACAGCAAAAGATTTTATCAAGTCAAGGTTAAAAGTCTAGATGTCACTAGCCTCAAGGAATTGGGACGATTGATGGGACCCCTCCAAAGGCAAACCTTCCGCAAAGTTTACGAGAAGATTCTAGATTTGACCATAGCGGAGGTATTTACGGAAGCTGTTGTATCCCTCGCCCAATACTACAACCAGTCGTTGAGGTGTTTCACGTTAGGGGACTTCCAAATGGTACCAACTATTGAAGAGTTTGAAGAGATATTAGGATGCCCTCTCGGGGGGAGAAAACCGTATCTTTTCTCCGGCTTTCTTCCTTCCTTGAGCAAGATTGCAGCTGTGATTGGAGATTCAGCAAAAGAGTTGGATCGCATGAAGCAAATTCGGAACGGCGTAGTGGGCCTGCCTCGGAAATACTTGGAAGGCAAGGCAAGGGATATGGCGAGCCAAGAGAAGTGGGGCCCGTTTGCGGATATTTTAGCTTTGCTGATTTTTGGGGTTGTCCTCTTTCCGAACGTGGACGGTTTGATAGACTTAGCCGTCATTGATGCTTTCCTCACATATCACCATAGCAAGGAAAGTCCAGTGGTGGCTATCTTGGCAGATTTATTTGACACCTTTGACCGGAGATGTGAGAAAAACAGTGCACGGATTGTCTGTTGTTTACCCGCTCTCTGTGTGTGGTTGATTTCACACCTATTCCGACAAGACACAAGACACCCATGTCCGCTTCAAAGCTATCGCTCATGCGCTGAAAAAGGAAGAGTCGATTGGGACCAACATTTGGCTGGGATAGGGGGCAGCACGATCAATTGGTTTCCTCGTTGGAAGGAAGGCAAGGAAGGAGTTCTTTTCTCGTGTGGGGACTATCCTAATGTTCCACTGATAGGGAATAGGGGTTGTATTAATTATAATCCCGCACTCGCCATAAGACAGCTAGGGTATCCCATGAGGGGAGCGCCAACCGAAGAAAGTCTCTCGCCTTTCCTTGTGAGGGATCTAGGCGCGCAAGGTCTCAAGGTTATACAAAGAATCCACAAGGCGTGGAGGAGTCCGTTGAGGAAAGACAAGGAACTTAGAGGCATCCGAAACGGCATCATCGGAGGTTATCATGGATGGCTAAGAATTCACACGCGGGGCTTAGATTGGCTCTCCAAATTGAAAGTTATCGATGAGGAGAACTTCGAAGATTCGGAGGAAGATGAAGAAGTCCGAGCTCTAAAATTAGAGCTAGGGAAGGCGAGACTCGCCAATGAGAAGTTCAAATCAGCTGCTACACACATCCGGAAAGAGTGTACCGAGTTACAAGAGGAAAACGCGGCCACTGCAAGAGCCCTTGAACAAGAAACCAAAAGGGCCCGCAAGGAGGAATATGGCCGAGAGAAATTCCGAGGAGCATTGTGGGGTAGTAACAATGAGCTCAAGCTCCGAAGAGAGGAGAGAGATCGGTCACGGGTGCATGGCTTGATCTTAAAGGGAGAGTTAGTTGCTTGCGCGAGGTCCAAAAGGAGTTTGGCTCAACACTTGGAAGCTACGGAGCAAAGCATGTTAGCTAACATAGGGCAATACAAGGAAGAGTTGAACCAGTCTGTGGCCCATGAACAAAAGCTAGTGGAGGATTTTGCACAAGTGTATGTCGGAAAAGAAGCAAGGGGGAGGGTGATTGATGCACTACATCAAGAAGCGACTATGTGGATGGATAAGTTCACCTTGACCTTGAATGGAAGTCAAGACCTCCCGCGTCCATTAGCCAAAGCAAAAGCCATGGCCGAAGTGTGTATGGCCCCCGAGGAGATTCATGGGCTAATCAATTACTGTCAACACATGATAGATTTGATGGCCCATATAATTAGGAATCGTTAGGTTCTCTTGTAACACCTTTGTATAATCTTGGCTAGATGAAAGCTTTGTTCTTTTTATAAAATGAGAAGTTCTGGACTCATTATGTTATCCAAAGACCTTGGGGGTGGATCCAAGTGCTCTGATCATCCATTTGCATACTCATGTTTTGGTGGCATACTCACCGTTGTTTATTTCTTTAGGAAATTCATCATAACTAAGAAAACACCAAGGCACCCCTATAACACTCGATCCAGAAAAATGGATAATGAAGAGGGCGTGCAGGAATAGATGAAGGCCGATCTATCGGCCTTAAAAGATCAAATGGCTTCCATCTCAGAGGTCATGTTAAAACTCCAGAAAACCATAGAGGATAAAGCCACAACAACCGCCTCCAGTACGGTTAGGGAAGCGAAGCCGGTGCTGCAGCCCGCCTTGAATCCGGGCCTAGACAGAAACACGGTCGTGTTCGGTTGAAGGTATAGTCCGCAAGCTTATCCTTATGGCCTGCCTCCGGACTTCACCCCCCGTGCCACCCTGGAAGATTTAAGCCAAGCCCCTACTTTCGAGGGGCAACTCCTACCATATGAAGACTATCCCGGGCAAGACGATGGGGAAGGAGATACCCATCTTGGCCCCCTGCTCCACCTCAAAGATCCGTCCCCACATGAACTACCCCAGCCGAACATAGTCCGCCATATCCCGGCCTCACCCACACCCGTAAAAGAATCTGTTCCCTTCGTGGAAGATAAGGGAAAGATTGAGGCGCCCTTGAAGAGAGGTTAAGAGCAGTCGAGGGCCTTGGCAATTACCCATTCTCGGACTTAGCAGATTTATGTCTCGTGCCCAATATCGTCATTCCTCCCAAGTTCAAAGTACCAGACTTTGATAAGTACAAAGGGACGACATGTCCGAAGGGGCATCTTCGGATGTATTGCCGAAAGGTGGGGGCGTATTCTGCGGACGAAAAATTGTTGGTCCATTTCTTTCAAGACAGCTTGGCCGGGGCAGCTGTAGTAGGGTATACCAATCTGGAAGCTTCCCAGATCCGATCATGGAAGGACTTGGCAACTGCCTTCATTAGGCAGTACCAGTACAATACGGACATGGCTCCCGATCGGAACCAGCTTCAGGGTATGACTAAACGAGAGCATGAGTCCATTAAGGAGTATGCCCAAAGATGGAGAGATCTCGCAGCCCAAGTCGTACCGCCCATGATGGAGAGGGAGATGATCACAATTATGGTAGATATGTTACCCACGTTCTACTATGAAAAGCTAATAGGCTACATGCCAGCTAACTTTGCGGATCTCGTCTTCGCCGGAGAAAGGATTGAATCCGGACTACGAAAAGGCAAGTTCGAATATGCTGCCAATATGGCCCCCAACAACAACAGAAGAGCCCCAGTAGTGGGCGCGAGGAAAAAGGAAGGACATGCCCACGCGGTCACCACCGCCCCAACATGGATGAAAGCACCCCAAAATATCCAAAGCTCATACCAGCCCAATCCCCCAAATTTTTTAATCCGAGCCGGGAATTCCCTCCCGACTCAAGTAAAAGGACCACCCGCAGCAGAAAGAGCGTCGGCCCAACGCACAGCGCCAACCGCTCCCCGGCCAGTTAATAATACAGCCCCGGGCGCGAGTTATAGATATGCACAGCACCCGCCCCCGAAAGACAACTTCCCTCCTATTCCCATGGCATACTCCGAGTTATGGCCTTCGTTATTGGAGAATCATTTGGTGGTGGCCATACCCGGGAAGGTTCTCCAGCCACCTTACCCCAAGTGGTATGATCCGGGTGCCAAGTGTGTGTACCATAGTGGAGTTCCTGGACACAATATTGACTCCTGCATCCCGTTCAAGTATAAAGTGTAGCACCTGATTAGTGCCGGCTGGCTAGCGTTTCAGGAGGAAGGCCCAAATGTTAAAACCAACCCGCTAGCTAGTCATGGAGGGGCTAGCGTGAACGTCGTCGAAGAGGACGGGCCATCACGGACAAAGAGGTTAGGAGACGTAGCTACTTCTAGACGCTTCATCTATCAATCACTGCAAGCGGCGTGCATGGTCTCCCGTGGTGGAGGCGAAAGGGACGAATGTTTATTTTACCTCGGGGAGTCGCACGACATGGAAACCTGTCCCGCGGTAGAAGAATTGCTTCAGCGGCTCATGGATTGCGGGCAGCTTGAAGTATCCATAGGAGGGAGGGAAGAACCACAAATTTGCATGCAGTCAGAAGAGAAGAAGGTTCCTTTAACCCCCAAGGCCCTAGTGATATGTTTTACTAGAAAAGGGACCGGCTCCACACCCATATACCCTCGGGCGGCGCCCAAGCCAACGCCATTTGCATATCAAAGTAATAAGGTCGTTCCGTGGAAGTATACCCCTCCCGCGTCCAGCGAAAGAGTTGCAACCGAAGTTGACTCCCTATCAGCTAAGGTAACCAACATCATCGGCCTCAGTGGCGTAACCCGCAGTGGTCGGGTGTTCGCTTCCCCTCACCCGACGGAATTGCCCTCTAAAGGGAAAGCGCCCATGGTCCAAGAGCCCACAGATATAGCCACCCCCTCGAAAGAAGTAGATCCTCCAATGGTAAGAGGGGCCGAAAAGAAAGAGGGACTTCAAGGAAAAACAGTGACTTTGGAAGAGGCCCATGAGTTCCTCCGCCTCATCCAACAAAGCGAGTTTAAGGTAGTCGAGCAACTGAATAAAACTCCAGCAAGAATCTCTTTGCTTGAACTACTCATAAACTCCGAGCCTCATCGGGCGCTGTTGATAAAGGTCCTTAATGATGCCCATGTAGCACATGACATCTCAGTGGAGGGGTTCGAAGGCATCGTTAATCATATAACCACCAACAATTATATCACGTTTGCGGAAGAAGAGATTCCCGTTGAGGGGAGAGGACACAACAAGGCTCTACATGTGTCGGTGAGATGTATGGACCACGTTGTCGCAAAGGTACTTATTGACAACGGATCGAGTTTAAATGTAATGCCGAAGACCACTTTGGAAAAGCTTCCTTTTAGTGCGTCACGTTTAAAACCGAGCTCGATGGTGGTGCGAGCCTTTGATGGTACTCGACGGGAAGTAATGGGGGAAATCAATATTCCCATTCAGATAGGCCCCCACACTTGCAGTGTGGTGTTTCAAGTAATGGATATAAATCCCGCCTATAGCTGCCTCTTTGGAAGACCGTGGATTCATGCCCTGGGAGTGGTCCCTTCAACGCTTCACCAGAAATTGAAGTTCGCAGTGGGTGGACTTTTAGTGATTGTGTCGGGTGAAGAGGATATGTTAGTGAGCTGCCCTTCCTCCGCACCGTACGTAGAAGCGGCGGAAGAATCATTGGAAATGGCTTTCCAATCCTTTGAGGTGGTGAGCTGCGCCTCGGTGGAACCAAGTCCGTCGCTACCTTCTCTCTCCAACACGGCCATAATGGTGGCGCGTGTTATGCTCAGGAACGGATTTGAGCCCGGAATAGGTCTAGGCAAGGACTGCCTCGGGAATGCCAACGTGGTCGATATCAAGGGAAATCCATACAAGTATGGATTAGGGTATGAACCCAGGATGCCGGGGAGGAGGAACGTGCCGTCAAGATTTCGGGCGGATAGGGTATGGCCCGACCGTATTAGCCAGTGTTTCACCAGTGCTGGAATGGTGTCTGAGGA
Organism: Glycine max; assembly: GCF_000004515.6. Taxonomy (NCBI): domain Eukaryota; kingdom Viridiplantae; phylum Streptophyta; class Magnoliopsida; order Fabales; family Fabaceae; genus Glycine; species Glycine max. The sequence goes on along the minus strand of NC_038256.2, from coordinate 8,295,407 downwards.
GGAGGTGGCTGCAATAGAAGAGGAGTTCCCTCAAGACCCACCAAGTTTTGTGCAACCATGCCACCCCGATTCCCAAGTGGGGACTTGGCGCGTGATAAGCCAGTCAGAAGTCTATACCGCTGATTCAATGTAATTAGAGCCTATAGATTTCCGTTCTCTTTTGTTTTGTGAAACCTACCTTATTAAATAAACAAAGAGATCTTGTTTCATCTGTTCTTGCAGTACCACCCTTTCTCATATCATTTTGCATATTTTTTGTTTCTTTTGTCTTGTTTGGTATAGATATGAGGGTCGATTCTTTGAGGATCCTAACAACGAGGGTTTGACAATCAATTTCGATCGAGATATAAGCCAAACGATAAATGAGGAAGAGGAAGCGGACGTCCTGTCACCGGAATTGGAGAGGTTGGTCGCTCAGGAAGAACGTGAAATGAAGCCACACCAAGAAAAAACTGAATTGGTAAACTTGGGGACCACGGAGGAAAAGAAAGAAGTGAAGGTAGGAACCGGTATGACCGCGCCTATCCGCCAAGGTTTGATAACCCTTCTTGAAGAGTGTCAAGATGTCTTCGCGTGGTCATATCAAGACATGCCCGGTCTAGATTTCGACATTGTGCAGCATAAGTTGCCTTTGAATCCTGGGTCTTCCCCGGTTAAGCAGAAGTTACGAAGAATGAAACCTGAGATGTCTTTAAAAATTAAAGAAGAAGTAAGGAAGAATTTGATGCAGGATTCTTAGCTGTGGCGCGGTACCCGGAGTGGGTGGCCAACATTGTCCCAGTCCTGAAAAAGGACAGCAAGGTTCGAATGTGTGTAGACTACCGGGACTTGAACCGGGCCAGTCCAAAAGACAATTTTCCCCTGCCACACATTGACATATTGGTAGATAATACAGCCAAATTCTCCCTTTTCTCATTTATGGATGGTTTCTCGGGATATAATCAAATAAAGATGGCACCCGAAGATGTAGAGAAGACCACTTTCATCACCCTATGGGGGACTTTCTGCTATAAAGTGATGGCCTTCGGGCTGAAAAATGCTGGGGCAACCTATCAGCGTGCCATGGTGGCGTTGTTCCATGATATGATGCATAAGAAAATAGAGGTTTACGTAGATGACATGATTGCCAAGTCTTGGACTGAGGACGAACACCTTGTCAATCTGCGTAAGCTGTTTGGAAGGTTTCGGAAATACCAACTAAAACTAAACCCAACCAAATGCACCTTCGGGGTAAAGTCGGGGAAGTTGCTAGGATTTATCGTAAGTCAGAAAGGGATAGAGATAGATCCCGAGAAAGTGAAGGCCATCCTTGAAATGCCGGAACCATGCACGGAGAAGCAGGTTCGGGGGTTCTTGGGCAGATTAAATTATATCGCGAGATTTATCTCGCAACTCACCCCTACCTGTGAGCCCATTTTCAAGCTATTACGTAAGAACCAGGCGGTCCTGTGGAACAGTGACTATCAAGAGGCCTTCGAGAATATCAAACAGAGTCTCGCAAACCCCCCGGTGCTCATGCCACCTGTAATAGGAAGACCTATTTTCCTGTACATGACTGTGTTGGACGAATCTATGGGGTGCGTGTTGGGTCAGCACGATGATTCTGGGAAAAAGGAGCAAGCCATCTACTATCTGAGCAAGAAGTTTACCGTATGTGAGATGAATTACTCAATGCTGGAAAGGACGTGTTGTGCTCTGGTATGGGCATCACATCGGCTTAGGCAGTACATGCTCAGCTATACCACGTGGCTTATTTCCAAGATGGATCCCGTGAAATACATCTTTGAGAAACCGGCCCTCACGGGACGAATCGCTAGGTGGCAGGTACTATTATCTGAATTCGATATCGTTTACGTCACCCAAAAAGTGGTAAAGGGAAGTGCCTTAGCGGATTATTTGGCCCAGCAACCCCTCCAGGATTATCGGCCGATGCATCCTGAGTTCCCAGATGAAGATATCATGGCCCTGTTTGAAGAGAAGCGGACGCACGAGGACATAGACAAATGGATTGTTTGCTTCGATGGGGCATCTAACGCTTTGGGCCACGGAGTAGGGGCAGTCCTGGTATCCCCGGATGATCAGTGTATTCCTTTCACGGCTAGGTTAGGTTTTGATTGTACCAACAATATGGCCGAGTACGAAGCATGCGCCCTCGGGGTTCAGGCGGCCATTGATTTTGATGTAAAACTACTCAAGGTGTATGGAGACTCAGCTTTGGTGATACGCCAGTTGAAAGGAGAATGGGAAACTAGGGATCCGAAGTTGATACCCTATCAAACTCACATCTTGAGGTTAGCCAAGTACTTTGACGACATTTCTTTCCACCACATACCTCGGGAAGAGAATCGAATGGCTGATGCGCTAGCCACCCTGGCATTCATGTTTCAACTTGCCCCACATGGGGATCTGTCGTACATCGAATTCAAATCTCAAGGAAGGCCGGCATATTGTTATGCAATAGAAGAAGAGCAGGATGGGAAACCGTGGTATTTCGACATCAAGCAGTATGTCGAGAACAAAGAATACCCACCAGGGATTTCTGACAATGACAAAAGGACATTGAGGAGATTGGCTACTGGTTTCTTTGTAAGTGGTACTATCCTATACAAACGAAACCACAACATGACCCTCCTACGATGCGTAGATGCCAAAGAGGCGAACTTCATGATTGAGGAGATCCACGAGGGTTCCTTTGGGACACATGCCAATGGGCATGCTATGGCCAGAAAAATCCTTAGGGCCGGTTATTATTGGCTCACCATGGAAAGCGATTGCTGCGCTCATGTCAGGAAATGTCATAAATTTCAGGCATACGCAGACAATGTCAATGTTCCGCCACATCCTCTCAATGTTATGTCCGCCCCTTGGCCTTTTTCTATGTGGGGAATAGATGTCATTGGGGCCATCGAACCCAAAGCGTCGAATAGTCACCGCTTCATTCTTGTGGCGATAGATTACTTCACCAAATGGGTCGAAGCAGCTTCTTATACTAATGTCACAAGGAATGTGGTAGTTAGATTCATAAAGAAGGAATTGATTTGTCGATACGGACTCCCCAGGAAGATCATTACTGACAATGGCACCAATCTGAACAATAAGATGATGCAGGAGATGTGCGAAGACTTCAAGATCCAGCATCATAACTCTACCCCTTATCGGCCAAAGATGAATGGGGCTGTAGAGGCTGCGAATAAGAATATAAAGAAGATTGTTCAAAAGATGACAGTGTCATACAAAGATTGGCATGAGATGTTGTCTTTCACCCTACATGGATACAGAACCTTGGTGCGAACTTCTACTGGGGCAATGTCGTATTCCTTGGTTTATGAGATGGAGGTAGTACTCCCATTTGAGGTAGAGGTTCCTTCTCAGAGGATAATGGCGGAGTCAGGCCTAGAAGAGTCAGAGTGGGCTCAAGCGCGCTATGACCAACTTAACCTTATTGAAGGTAAGCGTTTGGCCGCCATGAGCCATGGGCGTTTGTATCAACGAAGGATAAAGAACGCATTCGACAAGAAGGTACGCCCGCGCAAGTTCAACGAGGGGGACCTCGTGCTGAAGAAGATGTCCCACGCTGTTAAAGATAATCGAGGCAAGTGGGCCCCAAATTATGAAGGACCTTTCGTGGTGAAAAGAGCTTTTTCTGGGGGTGCTCTGATACTCACCCACATGGATGGCGAGGAATTGCCTTCGCCCGTGAACTCCGATGTAGTTAAACGATATTACGCTTGAAGTCTGGGGCAATCGAGAGAACCGTTGCACGTTCTTTTAATTCTGAGTTTTTGTTCTTCTTAGTTTCCTCCAGGGATTCCCTTCCTCTGTATTTGTCTCGTTCCTTTAAAAGAAAAGGAAAAATGGGCAAGGTTTCAGTCCTCCCTTTGGTTTCAAACCTCGTGTTTTAGATTTGTTATAGCTTGAGCCCTCTTCGCTCGGTGTATGGGGTGCCCCAAACGCTTATTTAAAATTGAATCTAACCAGCCTTCACTAAAATAAAATCATCGCATTAGAAACATTCATACATGCACATGCACATGCATATCTTGTGATAACAAGGAGTAGAATCGTCTCAGGCCACGGTCAGAAGTCAAGACAAATCAATGGCAGAAATCAACCAAGGTAAGACGATGACCGGTCACGATTGGCCGCGTATTTTTGTTTCCTACTTACAGGTACATAGGGACGGATGCGAGTGGGGCTAGGGTCACGACCGACCGATCGTTGCCCCTTCCCGGTGCTAAACAAGCAGAGAACGTCGCCGCAGGGCAGCCCAGTATCCTTTGCGTTCGCAGTTTCTTTTACTACTGTTTGTTTTTAAATAAGTAATCGACACCTAATTCTAACTTAAGTAGGTTCAAGTTAGGCAAAACGCTAACCCATAAGAGGGGGGAGGCTTGGTAAATGCACCCCAAAAAAAAAAACACTTAAAAAAAATGTGTGGCAGGTTAGCTCGCCTGGGCGAGCAACCCCTGCACTCAAATTATAAAAAAACGAGGGAGGGGAACGTTTTGGCATCCAAAAACTCCCCCCCCCCTCATTCAAAAGATAAAGAACACGAAGGCTTGCGGTTTCTTGCTCCCCTAAGCCACTTTTGATCACGTTTTGCTTTCGTTTTTGGTGTTTCTATTTACTCCAACAAGTAAGTATTCCATCCTTGATGTTTTTGCTTCCCATTGATGTGTTTTCTTCATCTTTTGGTGCCTTAAATTGTGAGAACATGCTTATATTTGTGAGGCATTTTTGGTTTGCTTTGGTGCTTGTTTTCTTGAATTAAGGATTTGAATGAAAAGGCCTTAGGCCTAGGTTGTATTCTGAAGCAATGGGGCATGCCACATTGCTCCCATTCTATTGCAATTTATTTCCAAACATGCGCTCACCAAGTGCTCGGTGAAATGCCCCAATGATATATGAATATGATTTTGCAAAATTGGGATGGTGGGGCTGTTTTATGTATGTAGAGACAACATAGGAAAGTCAAAATAGGTGCCCAAATGCAATCCCAAGCTTAGGAACCCAAACTTTTTAAAGCTTCAATGCAAGGAAGCATGACTTATGCCTAGGAATCTAAATTTTGGTTTTGAATGTAAAGAGGCATGAATATTAGGACATGTTTGAGAGGTTTTTATTAGAATTTAAATTTGGCTGCCCCATGAGGAATACCTTGCACCTAGGTAGCATGGGAAATACCTTTCAATGGTATGTATATATGTGAATGTATATGGCATAAAAATATGTTGCAAAGTGTGTGAATATATGGCATAAAAATACCTTGCAAAGTGAATGAATAGTAAATAATGCATTTAAAAAAAATGTATATTTGTGGATAGGTAGCGTAAAAATGCCTTTCAAAATATGTATATTTGTGGATAGGTAGCATAAGAAGCCTTTCAAAAAAAATGTACCCATGCCAAAAATGGCACAAGAATGCTTCCCAAATGAATATATGATGTGGAATTGCCCCTCAAGTGTAGATAGATGGCATGAAAGTTCCTTTTCAAATGCAAGTGTGTGCGTGACGTGAGATTGGCTCTCCAATGTGCATATATGTATAAATAAATATGAATGAAACAACAAATATTTGTATGTTAATAAAATACTTCAAATGTGTGTGGGTAGTTTGTGGTAGCAAAATAGTTAGGATATGAACATATGTAATTTTTGGCACAATACCTTGAGCATGCATGTAAGTATTCTTTCCGAAAAATATATATGGGTGGTAACTAGAATGTTTTGAATATCCTTGTATGTTGATATAAATAATAGGATATTTTCTACACATACACGTGTGCATAAATGGATTACATGAGTCCGTTCTCCATCAGAGGGATTAGCACGACCTTTTTGCGTTAAGATAAGCGTTATCTTGTAAAACTAACTTCTAAATGTTTGTTCTCGCAAGAAATGGCCCCGAGGAAACTTGCCTCAAAGAGATATAGGAAGGATAAGGCGGCTGAAGGAACTAGTTCCGCTCCCGAGTATGATAGTCACCGTTTTAGGAGCGCTGAACACCAGCAGCGCTTCGAGGCCATCAAGGGATGGTCATTTCTCCGGGAGCGACGCGTCCAGCTCAAGGACCATGAGTATACCGATTTCCAAGAGGAGATAGTTCGCCGGTGGTGGGCATCACTGGTTACCCCCATGGCCAAGTTTGATCCAGACATAGTCCTCGAATTTTATGCCAATGCTTGGCCAACAGAGGAGGGCGTGCGTGATGTGAGGTCCTGGGTGAGGGGTTAGTGGATCCCGTTCGATGCAGATGCTATCGGCCAGCTCCTGGGATATCCTTTAGTGTTGGAAGAGGTCCAGGAGTGCGAGTATGGCCAGAGGAGGAACCGGTCCGATGGGTTCGATGAGGAGGCCATCGCCCAGTTGCTATGTATACCGGCGCAAGATTTTGCCCGGACTGCTGCCGGGAGATGGGTGCGGATCATGCGCACCAACATGACCACCCTGACTCAGATATGGATGACTTTGCTGCTCAGCAACATCCTGCCCAACGATCATAATTCCGACCTCCCCCTGCCGAAGTGTCAGCTGGTGTACGCCATCCTGACGCGGATGAGCATTCATGTGGCTCAGTTAATCGCTGATGCCATCTATATATTTGCAGGTATGGCGCCTACCAGGCACTCTCTGGACCCGGATAAGTCCAACAGGGCCTTGGGATTTCCCGCCTTGATCACAGGACTCTGCCAGTCGTTCGGCGTCCCCGTCACACCTAGTAAGGTGATTCGGTCGCCCATCACCCGAGCTTTTATTGAGAAGTACTGCACGCAGAGACAGGTCCAGGGTGATGCACCACAGGCCGCGGACGCGCCGCCACCTCATCAGGCTGGTCCAGCCGGATTGTTTGATACGGAGCAGTATTTGCGACATTTGGTTCGCCAGCAGGCGGCCAACCATCGAGCACATGTACAGACCCATGATTGTCTCTATCAGATGAGTCTCAGCCTGCAGAGCCAGAGCTTTACTTCTTTTCCGTGCCCTACTCCGGAACAGTTCAGGGCAGAGGTCGCATGGCCTGGAGATTGGCCTAAGGCCCAGGCAGGAGAGGCACCAGCAGAGGCTCCCGGCGAGGCAGATGAGGCCCGCGAGGACGAAGAGATGACCGATTTACTTGATTTCTTAGGAGGGAGCGGGGCCACATGATTGGGAGATCTCTTGATCCATATTTCTTTTTGTTTCCATTTTTTTTTTCTGTTACATATCATCTTATTTTGTGTTTGACTAAGGGACTGACGTTTGTTTCATGCTTTGACTTTTGTTTTGTACATACATATCACTTGAGTTGTTACGTCGGTACTTATTTCGTTGTTGTCAATAATGTTTGTTGAAGTTCCGGAACCGTGTAAAGTTTTTCATTTAGGAACGCCGTCCTAAAAAAATAAAATAAAATGAACCAAAAATCCTAATAAAAAGAAAGAAGCGTTGTGAATAAAAGTCATGTTCATAAAGAAAAGAAAAAGGTTTTTATTTATACATGTATGTAAAGGGAAAATGTGTATAGAAGGAAAGGAATTCTTGTGTGTGTGAGCAATGAGTGTATATGAAGAAACTTTTGTGTGAACCATAAGTGTGGGTTGGGAAAAAATGAAAATCTTTGAATATAAATAGGGTTTGTATATAGACCGTGTGACGTAAAGAGAAGAGTTCTAATGCGTGTACAGAAAAAGTTTGTCATGTATAAAAATATAGATGTACAAAGAAAGGTTTTCCTCATAACGGACCACAGGTGTATAGTTTTAGTGAACATATATAAAAATAAAATAAAAAGTAAAGAGAAAGAAAGACCGCGAAGGTCAACATGTTATAGTTAAGAAGCATAAATCATTCGTAAAGAGCAAACGCATCTTCTGGAAACAAGGGACTGATGCTAAGAGTTTATTTTCCGGAATGAACCAAGATAAGGATGGATGAATTCATTGAACTGACGAAAGAACATAACTTGGAAACGTTGGGTTTGTCTGGCTGAATTCCCCAACCGTAGTATCACAATGCCTAAACGGGATGCTTGAGTGCCTACCTGGCTGTAGCCATGACTAATTTTGCACGTTGTTTTCAAATCATCATTGTCACGCGTGCCTTATGGAATAATACGGAAGTTCGGGCCGAGAGCGACACCTTGACACCCAAATTTGTTTCGCCCCAAATATCAAGATTGGGTTCCCACGATAAAAGACCCCATTGAAACACAACCTTAGACCTTTTTGAACCTTGGCCTGTAAAAAAGGAATCCTCATTCTTTCCCCCGAAGCAAAGGACAGCGGAATCTCCTCAAGGGAGAGCGAATAGAATGCTAAAACCCAATTTCCCAAAGAAAGGGATGGGGAAGGAGAAAAAAAAAAGAAAAAAAGAAGAAGGAAGAAATGGAAAAAAAGAAAAAGATGAAAATCAAGAAAAGAACAGAAGAAAGGAAAGAAGGATTCCCGATCAAAGGTCGAAAAGAAGTGAAAAGGGAAAAGAAGCAATTCTCGATCAATGAAAGAAAGAAGACAAAAATTCTTCAAAGCCAGATTGCCACTCAGAATCATTCTTGACTGGCAATATCCCACCCCACATGAACAAAGAGGAAAAGACCGAAACACCCAGCTTTCTCTCCAAAAACGCTAACCTCGAGAAAATCCTATTGGTCCGTGATCGTACGTTTGATCTATGATTCGATAGGAAGTCGCGTGCAAAATAGAGTCATGGTGCAGTTATGGTTTGGGAATAGGATAAGACACTTGCCTTGTGAGTTTTATACACTATGAGTGATTTATTTTCAGCTTAGCCCCATGTTTCCCCTGCGTGTTCATTTGAAAGCTAGAAGTTGGCATCCTACCCTTCGTTCTCGGTTACAAGGAAGATTACCCTTGGCACAAGTATATTGTTTCTCTAAGATATGGTGCTCTCACGAATCATTTATTTTTCTTTGCAAAAAGCATGTTATCCTTTTAGGTGGAAAAACCCGGTGGACCGTTCAGTCTCACCAACACCCTTTTTCGGAGCCACATGAATGTTATTGCTTAGGGCTGTTCATGTGTCCTCCACTTTCGAGTTTGGAGCTGTGTTTCATGATTGCCTAAGTGAGGACCCTCAAGGCAATCCTCCATTCTCACCCTTTTTCAGAGCCACATGAATGTTATTGCTTAGGGCTGTTCATGTGTCCTCCACTTTCGAGTTTGGAGCTGTGTTTCATGATTGCCTAAGTGAGGACCCTCAAGGAAATCCTCCATTCTCACCCTTTTCCGGAGCCAAATGAATGTTATTGCTTAGGGCTGTTCATGTGTCCTCCACTTTCGAGTTTGGAGCTGTGTTTCATGATTGCCTAAGTGAGGACCCGCAAGGCAATCCTCCATTCTCACCCTTTTTCGGAGCCACATGAATGTTATTGCTTAGGGCTGTTCATGTGTCCTCCACTTTCGAGTTTGGAGTTGTGTTTCATGATTGCCTAAGTGAGGACCCTCAAGGCAATCCTCCATTCTCACCCTTTTTTCGGGGCCCCATGAATGTTATTGCTTAGGGCTGTTCATGTGTCCTCCACTTTCGAGTTTGGAGCTGTGTTTCATTATTGCCTAAGTGAGGACCCTCAAGGCAATCCTCCATTCTCACCCCTTTCCGGAGCCCCATGAATGTTATTGCCTAGCGCTGTTCATGTGTCCTCCACTTTCGAGTTTGGAGCTGTGTTTCATGATTGCCTAAGTGCGGACCCTCAAGGCAATCCTCCATTCTCACCCTTTTTCGGAGCCCCATGATGTCATTGCCTAGCGTTGTTCATGTGTCCTCCATTATCAAGCGCGAAGCCTCTGGTGACTGGGAAGCACGTTATTCTGTTGTTTTCCGGATCGGTTCCTTCGCCAAATATGTGTATATGTATATTATATTTGTTGTTCTTGTTGTTGTTTATATTTTGTTTTGTGCAGAAGAAAAAAGAAGGAGTAGAGACGAGAGTCGTCATCATGGAAAGGGTAGGGCGGACGAAATCAGTGTCCTATCTTTGCTTTCCTCTTATCTCCGATGAGAGGTAAGTAAAGAGGGGCAACTGTCATACCCTAATTTCCTCTTATCTTTTAGTAAAGTAAAGCGAAAAATCAATCGGACGTTTTCTCTTTGGGATTTCTCATTCTTAATTGAATTGACTAATAACTAAAGTAAAACTAAGGCTAAAATCAAACTCGCCTAGTCAAGCTCGTCCACAAAAATAGGTTTTTGGAAGTTTATCATTTCAGTTTCTTACTAAGTAAAAAGGATCATTTTTAAGGTCCAACGCCTTAAAATGATCACCTTTCAAGTAAAGAGAATCACTTTATCCATGCATAAGAAAGAACTACGTAGGTCTGATTTCCTCTCCAAAGGAGGGTACGTAGGAGCAAAAGCCCCGCTTTTGTCGACCTCAAAAAATAAAAAGAAATAAAAGTTAAGGTAACACAATTTCCACAATTCTAAAAAATAGGTTGTTGTCCTTTGAGACAAACGTGAGAGGTGCTAATACCTTCCTCAAGCGTAAATACAACTCCCGAACTTAGAATTTTCATCTTGACCGGTTTCCTTCGGTTTTTCCGACGTTTTCTACAAATAAACGTTGGTGGCGACTCCGCGCATCTTTCCTCCTTTGGAAAGCGCACCCGTGAGCCTCGCCCTCGCTCGCCCGCGAAGGGCATGTTGCGACACACTCCACCCAAATCTTACTTTCAAATTCACCAAAGCTAACACCCTTGATAACCGTGTGTATTTAGTGTATCCGGTATACAATGGTTTCTTTGAATCAGTATCTAACTTCTCATAATAAGGTGCTTGTGCTTGCCTAAAACCTTCTTGTCCAGGATCACGTAGCATGCTTTCTATACAATCACCAACTTGCTCATCAACTGGACCAGTTGGAGGGGTTGATGAAGTTTTTGGTAACTCACCATGCCATATCCATTTTGTATAAGTAGGACAGATACCATGACATATAAGATGTGTTATAATATCATCCAACGATTGTCGTCACCCATTCAAACATTTAACACATGGATAGAAGTATAGTCCACCAATGCCTGCTGCATTTTTTTTAGAAAATTGCAAAAAAGCTTCAACCCCATTCTTGTAGTCTTCAGTTATGCGTGGCCTATTCATCCAACTTCGATCCATTTTTGGTGTACTGTCATGAGAGGTACATTATACTATATGCATGTGAACCTTTTTCTTTTCATAGAAAGGTGTGACCCTACCTCATTCAGGAAGACAATTTTCCACTTCATTCAAACAAACAAGTTAAGACGGTTATGTTAAATTTGAGTAAATTTCAGCAGCATTTCGCTTTGGTCTCCAAGTACACGACATGAAAGCGGTGACATTAATTCACCACGATCATGTATGGCTCGCTCAATGAAGTTGAATAAATACTACACAATAGTTACATGTGAACCAACAATATATTAATTAACAACATAACGATGAGAATGACATACATACCTCAAAATATGCCACTGACGAACTGTTTGTTATCACTAACGATCAAAGAAGAAAAGATGATTGTATCTTAAGTCAACGAATAAGTACTTTTGGGGTAGCCTTCAAAGATGCCACACGTTTGAGCAGCACTACCTACAAATGGCACAAAATATTAAACAACATAGTACCAATAAAATTGTGTAACGAAAAATAATTTAAACTCTTATAGAACATGTGTATTTGTCATGCAGAAATAGACCTATGGCTATCTATAATAGTATTTGCTATCTCTAACATAATTTGTATGTATTAAAGTGCAATGTCTTAATGGGTTGACTTACTACAACTTGTTGTTAAATGATGACATGCTCAATTCCTAATGTATTCATACTAGAAGAAACAAATATCAGACTTGCAATCACCTAGTCATTCAAGGTATGAATCAAACTGCAATTCATCAATGTGTCTTCTAATATGCTGCAGCCAGTAGCCTATGTAATGACAGAGAAACTGTCTCAGCACCTCCATGAGAAACCACATAAGAATAAGCAACTCCAAGCATAATAGGCACTACATAATTCATCAAGATACAGTTATGATTGGAAGTGGTCCCAACAAAGACAACACTTTAGTGTTCCTCCACCACCATATTCAAATCCAGGGTAGCAGGGTCAACATTCGAACATGAAGTTCGTTGTTTCTGTTTTTCGCAAACAAAACATGCTCAGTTCACTTTGATTTGTATATGTCCTAAAGGAAGTGCCATTTTCTAGAATTTATGAACAAGCGGTTAGTCCTTGCTGACCAAAGTATGCATTTGTGTAGGTCAATGCCTGTGGCAGCACTATGTCACATATTCTAGAAATGATTCTGCAATGGCAGTACCAAATTGTAATAATGTAATTAAGATGCCAAAAATTCTACAAACATAGTAGCATTATTGTTTCATTTCTCCTTTGATCTACTCCCCACCACTGTCCCTGGTTACACCACTATCATTATTTTTAAGTACTTTGCGGCTTTTTCACAGGTTGACACATGAGGGTCACTTGGGTGCTCTTTGACAAATCCCGGTTCAGCAGCTAATCATGAAGTCAGACAAATAAGGGACACTTGGGTAAGGAAACATGTTTGTTATCTGTAGGATTACAAGATTTCTAAGATGGGTAAAAAAATGGTTGACAAAGCGATTAAGGTTCCTAGACCTAACCAAAACTCGTTTGTTGTGTCTAACAAAAAAACCGAAATTATGTGCAGGTCGTGGCCTGGAACAATGGTGGCCAACTGAATCAGAACTTGTGCAACTAATCCATAATAATCCAACTCTTCAATACCAGAGCCATTGAAAAGAAGAACATGCTTTACTACCAGAGCCATTCTGTCATCCACTAGAGAAGATGTCTTCAAGCATTTCAGCGAATGAAGAGCTCTCAAGGTAAGTGTAACTAAAGTAAAAATCCATTTACTACTTTGTCTTCCATTTTGTCATTTTGATGCTTTTCTTCACCTAGGTGTAGTTATTTTTTCCCTCCATGTGTTTGGTATCTTTGGGCTGGTTTGTTTAATGTTCATTAAGGTGTACTTATTATCTCAGGCCTGCAAAATTTCAATAAAGACAATGTTGCCTCGGTTGTCACTACTGCAGACAAGGTTTTGTTCACTTCTCTCTTGTTACTTTTTTTTGTTTGTAGGTCATGCACGATTCATCCACGGAAAAATAAAATCTAGAATCCATGCATTGGTTTTGTATGTAATAGTTAACATATGGATAGGATAACCCAAAATCTATTCATATGAATTATTCTCCTCGAGGTTGACACTTGAATTTTAGAATGATCTTGTGTTTGGAGTTAGAACAACTGGACCACAACTGCCTCTGCATAACTCTTCAATAAAAAACCAGTGACCATATTGTAGATAGTAACTTTTCATGATTTCCTCTGTAAAATATTTCACATTTCAATATAAACTACCATACTAATGTCAAGTATGTTTTGTAATCCTTTAATTTTTCGTTCCCCCCTCCCCCCTTTCTTATTTCTTTTCTGAAACCATTACTGTCATAGATATATATGTATCCAACATATATTGAGCAAATACAAATCCCAATCTGAGGTACCAAGAGTGGTGAAATACATTATGATAAGCCAGTTGAGTCACTATTATTGGCTAATCACTTGTTTTCCTATCTTTTGTTATGCAAAGTAAAAACAATTTTTACTCTTTCAATAAATAGGAGGGAAAGGGAAACAAGGGAAAGAAAGAAATTTTTTCCAAGAGAAGGGTGTTTCCAATATAGAAGATAAAACTTATGGCTCAGACAGAAGAGGGTAAGAGAGCCTAGAATGGGAATCATGACATGAAGTCTTTTGTCAGAGGGTCAAGAAGTGAAAAATCATGTATGACATGACCAAAGATTCTTTCAACCAAAATAGAAATCCTAGACTAGTCCTTTAAACCCTAACCAGATTCACCAAACCTCATTTTCTAGAAGGAGGGGAAAATCAACTAAGCAAATTTAAACTTTCAGACCATTTTATTATCTTGGGTGCTCACAGATTCTGAGCTTGTTTGGGACAGAAAGCAGAAACTTGATGCATGATAAACTTTTTTGTTTCTCATGCTACAGATAGTATAGATGCCTTTTTCCTTAACTGTTTTACCAGACATGAGTGTCAGAAACTGTTTTACCAGACATGACTCTCAAAAATACTAGAGAGAAGGCAGAGTTTGTTTGTGAAAGTGAAGACTACAATGACATAACTTCAGGTAGTGGTTTGAAGAGTTGGAAACTTTAGTTACCTGCCTTGAAGGATGTTGGTTTTGACGCGAGTAAATGGATTTCAGCAGTTAATGCTCACAAGAAAAATGGCACAACACAGAAGACATGGACAATATAGGTCCTTCTTCTGTGGAAAACAACGATGCCTAAGGGGTGGAAACATTGTTCAAAGGGAATAGCATTGAGTTCATATTATTGTTCATAATCTGGTACACTCAACTTCAAATTAAACATGCGCATAGACAGGGAGTACAAGGTTGTGATGACCTACTAGAATTTTATGTTCTATAATTGTACTTGTACATGCTTATCAAGCTAGGAATAAGTTGAATTGTGTTTTTTAAGTCATGGTTTTTAAATTTACAATGTTGATAAGCAAAAGCTGAAGTAATTTTTGTAAAAAGATATGCTCCTGTCTCCATGGTTTTTGTGCTTTGTTTCATATGTAAGGTTCGTATTATTATTCAGTTTATATGTATTGGTTACTGGTTTTACCATATTGTGTTTTGTGTAGGTTAACAAATTGTAGCGGGAGAAAAGACTAGAGACTAGTGTTGACTTCAACCTTAATGAATGATACAACATAGAGGTTGTAAGAATGTTAGAGGGAGAAGGGCTACCTAAAAGATGGGAGGAATGGCAGTATGTGGAGGTCAATACAAGCCAACATTATGCAGGACTACAAAGAAGAATGAAATTGGAAAGGAAGGGAGGGAAACAACTCACAAGTGATGAAAGCAAAGCTATATGGATGAATTTGGGGTACCCTACTCAACTGTCTGCCTGCTACCTTTGGTTACCTTTGTTTACAAAAGGTAAAATTCACAAGTTTCTTAAAAGTAAGGGAAACTCGATAACAAAATAGTTAATGAACAGGCCACGGGAGATGGTACTGCTCTCATATTATGTTCAAAGATGGAAAGGAGAGCCATAAAGTTGCTGAAACCGTGTGTCTGAACTACACAATGGAGTTTAGATAGACTGATTGCAATAAATACAAATAATTGTAGCAGATCTCATTTCTATGTACATGGTATGATATGCCTGTAAATTAGATCCTAATAAATACAAATAACTACTTTGTTCATATACTAAATTTATATGCTACCACCAAGCAAGGTATAACAACGACACAAAAACAAAAAAAAATCAAACATAGCCTGAAGTATTCTAAAAGGGTTAATTTAGTATGAAATTTACTCTTTATGCTAACCTTGTCTAATGCAAGACTGAGGCACTTCTTTGCTGCAGTTAGATCTTCTTTTTTCCAAATGCAGTTTCCTAAACGTAGCCAAGCATCTGCAAGATATGGGTTTAACAACACACATTCAATGGAGTCATCCCTCATATAGAAAAAAAAACATTCTAGTTGGAACTACTGATTAATATACTAAGCTGCTAGTTGACATCACAAACACGGACACTGAGACAATATACATTTATGTATAATGAATGTATTTTTTTTATAAAAAAATTGTTATAGGGTAATACAAACTCATAATTATTGATAAATTTTTAATTTTGTAGAAAGGGCCATCTTCCAACAACTTTGGTGTGTTTTTTTTTCCTTTTGGAATTTTTGGTCAATAGTGATTTAGGGGATAATTGGTTTATTTCTGGAGAAGTTCTAGTAGGCAGCCAAAATAATAAACAACAGAAGGTTAATTTCATAAGGAGACAAAAAAGGGGTAGCAAAACAATATATACCAATAATGGAAACTCACACTCAGAACTCAGAAACTTAGCTATATTATCTTCTGCAAAATCTACACAAATCCTAATGTGTGCATGCATGAAAACCAATTTCAATTTTCAAGTAGCAAAATCTCCAAAATGGAAATGATTATTCTCAACTTTAATATGTAATGATGGAAGTAGTGATATTACTTGATGTAAGCTCCATTGGAGCTTATAGGCCTAGGATCTTCTTCATCAATGGATTCCTTTGCTTCTTGGAAGATAAATGACAGCAAAATGGAAAAGGAAGAGATAGAGGAGACGCCACTTCAAGGAAAAGATGAGTCTAGAAGAAGCTCACCACCATAGGAGGCCATGGATAAGAGCTTGGAGGAAGAAGGAGATGAATGAAGGGAGAGGGAGAGAAGAGCACGAAATTTTGTGCTCTAAAAGAGCTCTAAAATCTGAAGTTAATATTCAAATGATCAAAGTTTTCCAAAAAATGCACACACATGACCTCTATTTATAGCCTAAGTGTCACACAAAATTGGAGGGAAATTCAAATTTCACTTGAATTTGAAATTGAATTTGTGGAGCCAAACTTTGGAGCCAAAATTTCACTAATTATGATTAGTGAATTTTAGTTATGGTTCAGCCCACTAATCCAAGATCAATTCCAAGATTCTCCACTAAGTGTGCTTAGGTGTCATGAGGCATGAAAAGCATGAAGGACATGCACAAATCGTGACTATATGATATGGCAATGGGGTGTAGTAAGCAAATGCTCACCTTCCCCTCTAAAATTTAATTGGATTGGGCTTCTACCAATTCAATTAAATTTATTTCCAACCACACACATCAAATATTCACTTAGTGCATGTGAAATTACAAAATTACCCCTAATACAAAAACTAGTCTAGGTGCCCTAAAATACAAAGGCTGAAAAATCCTATATTTCTAGGGTACCCTACCTACAATATGGAGCCCTAAATACAAGGATCAAATATAATGACATCCTAGTCTAATATGTACAAAGAGAATTGGACCCAAACTTGGCCCATGGGCTCAGAAATCTACCCTGAGGTTCATGAGAACCCTAGGGCCTTCTTCAGCAGCTCTAGCCCAATCCTCTTGGAGCCTCTTGCTCATGGCTCTAGTGACTGGTCCCTTCCTAGGGAGGATTGCATCATTACTACTAAGAAAGTTCAAACTGGAAGTAGTCATAAAATACCTAAGTACCTAACATACATTAGGAAGCTTTTGGCTACAAGGTATCACATTGCTAAGCAAACAAGACCAGGCTACTAAATAGTGATATCTTTTACTAACACAAAATGGTGAGTCAATTTGTAACCTTGAAGTTCAATTGAATTCAATGACAAATTTATTGGATATTTATTGTTCTGTTAGGCTAAAATACCTGATTCACTATTGTTGCAACTAGCTACTGTAATGATGGTCATCACTTTAGTATGTCATGTGTGTAGTTTCGCACAAGTTCAAAGATATGTGTTGTACCTTTATACATTTGAAGCTGATAATTTGTTGTTTCTTTCTTCAATTTCAGGGATGGATTTGTACAAATTATAGTTCCTAAAGTTTGACTATGACTGAGCAATATTAATTTGTCAAGAAATGGAGAAGACCTTTTCTGACTCACTCATATACATATTGTCAAGAGCAAAGCTAGCATCTAACCAGCACCAGTTAGTGAGGTTCCAGGAATCAAACTCAAAAAGCATATTGTTTTTGCAAGAACCTAACATCCAGGCATTGTAATACTTAAAAATTGGATGAGTGCAATCAGTGTTTAGTTCCAATCTCTAAATGGTTGCAAAAGTCGATCAAAATAAAATAGCAAATTATCAAACAATGCAATCACTTGCAACATGCAGCCAACAAAAACTAAAGAGAAAAAAAGTAAGCTGGCTTTATTCAAGTTTCATCTTTAGTCTAGCTGAAAAAAAGTAACCTAATCGAGTATAATCTTCAAACTCTGGCCTTATGAAGTTCGTCAAACTTCCCACTTCATTGCCAAGTAGCTAAAAATAAATCTTGGATATGCCTAAACATGACATTTTAGAATGAACATCACCAAATAAGCATCAACACTAATAACCCCAGACTAAGTTTGTAGTGCATTTAAAGAAATTATGCATATGCCTAAACCCCATGCCTAACATTGAAGGTATACACTAAAAATAGTTTGTGTGCGAACAGGGTTTACCAGAACAAGGGGTTACCTATGTGAATACGGAGTCAAGGGACGACTGCTGGTATAGCGTGCGAACTCAGGCCACCAAAAACCTAGGCCGCACCATGTCGACGGTGACACGCACGTCAGTAGCTATGGCAAGAGGGAGGTGAACACCACACACGCACAACAGACGGCAGGAGACACAGACCAAATATGCGAGAAGACCAACAAAGAAGATTGAAGCTTTTTTGGCACGCGCATTTCATTCAGTGGCTAGGGCTTTATAAATTCAGTCAACGAAGACGGTCTTCAACAAGACCATCGTTGTCTTCGTTCGATATTATTACAAAATTGTCACTATGTGGCATTCTAAGATGGTTATTTAGGACCGTCTTAGATTCTGCGACGTAAAAAACAATAATAATTGCGTTAATTACAAAAATGTCACCGCGTGACATTCTAAGGCGGTTCAAAAGAACCGTCTTAGAATGTTTCATAGAAACAAGCTTTTCTAGTAGTGCTCAGTAAATTCTGTTCCAAGCATTCCTATGAAGACCAATGACATTCCACGAGAATATCCAAAAAACCAATCTGGGAGGAATACTATTCTAGGTATATGTATTTTTTGAATGAAACAATCTTACACAATATAATAGATGTCAATCTAATGGTAAGTTGTGACTATATATTTTTTGAGCTTGTTCTTGATTGGAGCCATGCAAAATAGTGCTTAAATATATTCTTACCACTAAAGCAGAGTCAATCCTAAGAATTTGCATGCACCGGACGAATCAAGAAAATGATATCGTATTCTCATAATTATTTGAATATGTTCTTGATTTTTTTTTCTGCAAAATTATTAATAATCTGTTTATAATCAAGATTCTTTAAAAATTTATTTTTTAATAGAAACCAAAGCAATATTATTTAATTGACTTTGTGACAGAGAAGCTTGCAATGATTCATGTGTAGAGGTTTGCAGTTTGATTTCGAGATTCCAGCAAAGTTGAAGAGGTCATAATTCGTAGCACAATGATTTACGATAAAAGCACCCAATTGCTACTCTCCACCACTAGTTTGCATCTTAGTTCTTAGTTCTCATGAGCATGAAATGGCGAAGCTCACACCGTGACAACAACGAGACACAGAGATTAATAGCAAGATGACACAACTAGCAATGGCGCAACACGATTGTTAACGGCTCATTCTTCTGAGAGGTCAAAATCTCAACCCGTTAAATTAAAATAAAAGGCTAAGATATTCATTCATAAAATATCCTCATTCTCAAACTTTAATGAACTATGGTGGTGTGTGATGTATGATTTTACATTGAATTTGTTATGTAGTTGCTTTGCTTTTAATTTTTGAGAGCAAGAAATATACATTAAAAAATGAGTTTGTTATGAAACTGATTTGCATTGAGTTTTACGGTTGTTTTTCTCCTTTTTATTTTTTCAATATTCAATGCCGCGCCATACTTTCTTTTATTTTGTTACAAAGACAATTTGTACATTTTATTAGGAAACATTCTGAAGAATTAGAAAAGGTTACCCCATAATTTGCCACACTTAAAAAATTGAAGTTTTTTTCTTCTTGTAATTTAGTTTCAAAGATGCATATTCTAAAAACATTATAATAAATGTTAAAAAAATACACTATGCATATAATAATACCATATTTAAATGAAATAGAAGAACAAAAGTGTGTAAATATATGAAAGCAATATTCTAATGACATTATAACAAATAAACAAAGGTGTATGTGTAATGATCTATCTCGTTGTTATGATATCATTATTCTAAATCGCGTAAATTTTAATTTTTAAATGAAAACTTTGTTAATTTGCTTATGAAAAATGAGAGTAAATTTTTTGCGACATACATTCACCAAATAAAACACAATTACTTCAATGAATATATATATATATATATATATACACACACACACACACACACACACAACTTAGTACACATCATTCACATAACAAAAAGTAAATAAGTTCATACATATAATTAAATATGTGATTTACATCCTCAATTCAAAAAGAATTATAGAACCTGCTACGAAGGAGTTGATTAACAAAACACAACTCTCTCCCAAAATAATCCCAACTTCAACACATCAGCTTGACCATTTCATAAAAGAATCTCACTCCACATACACTATTGTTGTTCATCTGCTCCCACAAACGAAGGTTCGTGATTATTACATGTATCAACCACATGGTACAAAAATTGCAAAGGTGAGTTTATTATAAAAGAAATCAATACAAAAATCAAATGACTGTGCTTAGTAAGAAAACATTAACAAATACCATAATCATACACAAACATCCATTAGTCCAACATACACTCAACAAGTAGTCATCAGTATTCCATAATTCCAATCAATCATGCTCAGTATGATGCATGCACCTTATCTCAACTCTCAAATGCAATGTGGTACCATTCGTCAAGGAATTAGCCTGAGCATGTCAACGTGACACTCTCACTTAGGAAAACTAGGCAGCAAATGTCGAGGTCACCCTGTCGTGCACAGACAATTTCCCTCCCTTCCCCCATGGTGATCAACTTGAGTCTCAAGGGAGTTCCAAACCAAGTGACATGCCCTCAAGTACAAGTATTCCCCCTCACGAGAAACTACAAGTACTTATTGACAAAGTTTATACTATTTCCATGCAATATGAAGTATGAAACATGAGCACCATCAATGCGCTAACTATGGATAATCAAAGATTTTAAGTCTTCCCCTCCTGAGATGCTTAAAACTCTTTAACCACTCTATTTCCCCCACCAGGGATATCCATCATGGTCACTGCACCCCCAATGTACATACACAACATACATCATCACAATGACATTTTCAACATCAACAACATCTCATCTCAATGTCATTATCAACAACAACATCATCTCATCTCAATGATATTATCAATAACAACAACATCATCTCATATCAATATTGTCATCAATAATAGTATCATCTCATATCAATATTATCATAAATACCAACATTGTCTCATCAATTATTATCATCAATAACAACATCATCTCATATCAATATTATCATCAACACCAACGTCATCTCATATCAATTAATATCATAAAAAACAATGTCATTAGTAAATCAAACTCTGCACATACATATATATAGTCCATGCCTGAGATTCACACTCCCAAGGTATTCAAAAAATACAAGTCTAATAAAAACAATAATTTCATTTA
This sequence comes from Glycine max, assembly GCF_000004515.6. Classification (NCBI taxonomy): domain Eukaryota; kingdom Viridiplantae; phylum Streptophyta; class Magnoliopsida; order Fabales; family Fabaceae; genus Glycine; species Glycine max. The sequence continues at coordinate 8,274,115 of NC_038256.2, read as the reverse complement.
TCAATAACAAACGTATCATATCCCATTTGTTAAAAATATTATTTTTCTTGAAAACCAACATACACAGGGATAAACATACATTCCGATAATTGGGTTCCCCAACCCCAATTATGGTATCAAAGCCATAACATTATAATGAACTCCCATCACCTATCGTGAGCTCTCCATCAACTCAAAGACCTCTCTTGTTCATGTTCGTTAGTCCAAACGCAATGTTCTATATACCAAATCGAAGGAAATTTAGTATAGATTTCAAAAATAAGGTTAATAATAACATTCGGGGTCAATTACCCTTGTCAAAACAAAATGGGCTAAAGGATGTTTTGAATTTTATTACAAGGAGATGTCATTTTGAAATTCCAACCACGCCAATGTGATCGGGGTTCAACAAAGATCACGAAAACAACATCAATTTTCTAAAAAGATAGCTTCTACAACATCTAATTTTCAAGGGTTTTTCAAATGAAGTGTAAAAAAATCCTATTACGGTACCCAAAACACAAGAGAAGCTCAAACTAACTAGGAGAAGGACATAGAAGTCAAGATTACCTTAGAAACTACGAAAGAAAGGATTGAAAGCTCTTTCTCCATTGAATCCTTGAGGTTGATTATGAGGATTCTGCTCTGATTAAAACGTTCCTCTCCGTATGGTGGTTTGGCGGCAAACAAAGGTGACTCATGGTGGCCACCGGTGGTCGTGGGTGGTGGAGGAGCAATTTCAAGGGTGTTTTGGAGGAGGTTTAAGAGAGGGAGGCGTGAAAGTTGTGTTTTTCATACTGAAGAATGTGTTTATAATCTGCAGATCTTGCTTAGCAAGCTCGTCTCGTTGAACGGGAATCCACTTTTGGCATTAAGCGCAACTTTTCACGTTGAGTGCAAATCCCTCTCGGGTTGGGATTTGCACTAAATGCGAGAATTCGTGCTAAGCACAATTCCTATTGTACTGAGCTCAACATTTTGCACTAAGCATAATTCTCTCTCGGGTTGGAATTGTGCTAAGCGAGCTTCTCATGCTAAGAGATATGTCAAAAAAAAATATTTTTCAAATCCCAATGGTCAAAATGTGAAGACATGAGTTATGAAGCTACAGTCCGAATTGGAAGGTGATCCAATGGTTAACAAGTCTGGGATTGTGATTTTACCGGAACAGATTTAGGTAAATCTCGAAATCTCATAATTTAGACTTAAGTCAATAAAGCTCTACATAACTCAACATTCACATCATGTAAATCACACATGGTTAATTCACACAATACCTCAACTCATCCAAATCAATCGCATAATCAAATAACACGAGAAATACATTTAAACATTGATTTACAATCAACGAAATTTCAGGGTGTTACAGTATATATAATATTTAGGTTCAATATTTAAACAGAATATAATATTTATGGATATTATAGAAAATGGATTTGATGTGGTTAATATTTTAAGGTTAAGATTAACCAATAAAGATTTTACTGGTTCAAATACTACTCTAATCTACTACATAAGATTTGCACTCATTGTTTAAGCTTTAGAAGATAATGAAGAGAGTCTCGCCAGAAATCTTCATCTCTCTTTGTCTGCTTGATTCAACTCTCATCATCGGCATGGTATGGATTCCATGGAGGAGAACTTGGAGATGATTGTTGACGGGTTGGGATTTCGTGGAGGAAGGTTAGCCAAAAAAATGCAATGGATGAGCGATGGGGAAGGTTAAGGGATCAGATATGTTCTACTCCCTCGCCCCATTAAAATTGTTGTATAAGAAAAAAATTGTTTCAAAATAATTATCATTTTAACTTTTCAATGTAACATTAATTACTTTTTTCACTTATATCTTTTACAGTATTAATTGTGTACAGCAAAATCTTTTTTGAAAGATAATAGATGAATTAATGACAATATAAGATTATTTTGTAAATTTACTATTCTCTTTCATTTATTAATTATTTTTTCTTGGTCTATGTAAAACAACTCAAAATGACAATTATTTTAGAATGAAAGGAGTATATTTTAATGAAAAATGAGAAATTTTAAAAATACCATCTCTTTTAGTGAAATTCTAATCTCGTAATTTTAACAAAGGATTGAAATTCAAGAGAATTCTTTAAATTCTGGCTTTGAACATCCAAATGGGACATTTCATCAACTTCTAATTAAAATACCATAAAAACATACTTTACTCTCTTGAAATGTTGTATCCAAACATAGGATTAACGATTTGTCTTCCTCCCTTCTTGGTCATCCCAAAGCCAATCTTTGTTAGACCACGCATTTATAGGAGATATCAGTTATGACCCAGACAATCCATGTGTGATACCCTCTACCCCGACATACATATAAATAAATAAAACATATAAAAATATTGATCAACAAATTCACGTGAGTAAAAGGTTCACATTCACTTCACTATTACCAAATAAGACTTATTAAAAACATATTCGGCTCAAAACAAGACTGTCAAAGTTTGCAAAAAAATGTTTTGTTAAATCAGTGAAGTAAAATAAAATAAAATAACATTATGCAATTAAAATAAAAAACTCATCCCCAATGTCACATCCTATCAGAGCATTGTGTCCTAACATCCCCTAACACGAGGTTCTTTAAAGTCATCCACCTAGTCATCTGCTCCCACGAACACAAGGTTTGAGATCATCACAGGATCCAAACACAAATAGCACACAGAGAGTAAGTTATCACACAAAAAAAATTAACAAAACAAATAAACAAGATGTAATCAAAATAGATTATGAAAATATTTATAACATAATTCAACTTAATACAACCCATGTCACTTCATCACTTTATCTTTAAAATTCGTTTTTCAATCACTAATCACATTACACATGAATCACACACTTGGGTCAAGACACAATAACACTCATCAATTTCATAATAAACAACCAGCAAGCACTAAGACTCAAGCCTACGTGCAATATGGTACCATGTCAGTGAAAAACCACCCTAGGGCGCTTAGGAGTACATAACAAGACACATCACACAATGGGTTTGTCAAGTCACTCTCACTAAGTAAAATCATAAGGTGACCAGTCAGGGTCACTCCATTTTGTGAGAATGCTCCAACCATATGGGATTAACATAGGCTTAAAGGATCACTCAAACTGAGTGTCTTTACCCCCAAGGCCTAGACTTTGAAGAATCCGTTAGGGCCTCACCTTCTTGATTTAGGTCCAACCCCTAAAATAATTTTTGCAAGCAGACACTGCTCATGAATTATACAATACCCATGACCTCACACTAGTGTTTCAAACACGTTTAACACATTGCACTATAATTTAACACTGGTTCCTAACTAGGAAACCCGCATTTTCCCTTTAACACTGCGCATCAATGTTTTTCTCAAGATAAACACTGGTCAGGTTATTGTATAATTCATAGTTCACAACACAGGTAATGTGACATCAAGTGTTAATCACATACTTATTCACAACTAAAACTCATGTTCACAACTTCACATCTCATTATGTCACAATCAATCATCTCATGTTTACATGTATCTCGCAATTTAACACATTCAACTTTGCACTTATACTCAATCTCCATAACAATATTATAATCTCAAAGTAATATATTATTCTACAATTCATCATATATTCAATTTATTACTTATATACAATTTCAATCACAATTTCATAATCCCAATATAACTATTTATTACGCTAATCTTATTCAAAACACAAACAAATTATACAAAAAAATTTCTCAATCCACAAGGAGTAAAACCCCTCAAACAATTTAACATAATCATACAAGAAGAATTTCAATACAATAAACATCCCAAAATAAATCCCAATTTGATCCTTTAAGAACCCCTAAACATGTTCATTCTAACTCCAATTGCGATAAACTCATATCTTACCTCTAAGCGGGCTCACGTGTGTATTGTGACAGCAATAGCGGCATCTCTAGCGATTTCTTGATATTCTTCAAGTTTTTCCTCTGACTACTTTGATAAGGTTCCCAAACGTTAGAGAAAAGGAGAAGGGATTGAAGCCTTCATTCCATGGTCTACGTGTGATGAGTATTTCTCCATCCACAGATGTTATTTTTCAAATCCCAACGGTGAATATGTGCGTAAATGAATAGTGAACCACATATCAAAATTTTACAACAATCCAACGATTAACAATTCTTGGATCGTAGTTTTACTAAGATAGTTTTGGGTTTCTACAAGAAAAAGAAAATCTACAATGCGAAGGGTATTTCTCTCAGCTCCTACATGTTTTCCAAATTCCCAATGGTGAAAATGTTAGGAAATAAGTTCCGAACCTGGTTATCAAATTTCACGATGATCCAACGATAAATGAGTCTGAGACCATCATTTTTATGAGATAGGTTTGGTGGTATGCGAGAAAAAGAGAGGGTTTTGGAGGGAAAAAAAGAAAACGAAATTGAGAGAAAGATGAGACATAGAAACTATGGTCAATCTGAAAACTAACCTAACATGTCTCTATTTATAACTAAGTTACTCACAATCTATCATTTACTTTATTTATTTATTTTTATTATTTTATAAAAATAAACTTTATTTTATTCCCTATCAAATGAATAAATAAAATACCCTTTTTATTTTCTCTCAAACCATTATTTTAATTAATAAAAAATTTTCTCCTTATTTATTTAATTATAAAAATCTCATTATTTTTTTTCTAAAACTCTATTTATTTATAAATAACAATTCTTTTTTAATTAGTTTTAAAAAAAATGGAATGTTACACCATGATCTCCCGAATGGCTCCCTTTTGGTTCACTACCCACTATCAACATATAGAGACACCAAGAGATATAAAATTAATTTAGTGGTTAGAAAAAAAAAGTTATCAATTTGATTCCTCTTACTCATCAAAATTAACAAACTAACAATTAATATCTATGTATTAGAAAAAAAGAAGATATAGAAGCACCCTTCCTCGTGCATCCCAACTAATTTTTGCAGTGTATAAATTCTTTGCTTTAAAGAAAGCACATCCATCTCTCATAGTCACCACCCATGGTTGGGAAGTTAGAATGAGGAGCAAATGCAAGGCAGTGCTTTGAAACATCATCAAGTAGCTCAATTTCACACCAAGCCTTTTATTTTATTATATCTATCACCTATGATGCTTATTTCCAAATTATCAAATTCGTAAAATGTTTGGCTTTCAGTGATTTTATTAGTAGCTTTCAGATCACATGATTCGCAACCACCTGTAGCTTCGACGTATTGTGGAACACTTAATCCATAGTACATTTTTTATTTCCAGAAACCAATTCTAGAACAATCACTCCGGAACATAATAAAATCAATTCCAGAATCAGTATTCTGGAATATAATGCATATTCTATAATAACTACAAATTAAATGTATCAGAAAGGAGTGGTGCACTAATCAAGTGAAACATAACGTATGGATGGCATATAAAAAAAATATTGTGCAATTGAATGAAATTTAAACATCACATAATAAAGTTTGAATAACATCTACAGAATATACATTGTTGAGTATTACAATTACATACTTTTTTTTTTTTAATAGATGACATCAATAGCAAAACACTCTACAACACCATCTTCCTTTAAACCATTAGAAAAGGTAACATAACCACTCACAGTTTATTTAGGACTAAAAAAATTGACACAATTTTTTGACAACATATCAATTATGTACTCTAACAGGAACGTGGCTTCAAGAGAAGAGCAAACTCCAAACTGATATTCACATAAATAACCATAACCATACACAATCAAATCGTCAACTTGAAACTTTCAAGATAGATAAATAACCATCAAACTCTGAATTAGTGCCTTTAAGTTCAAGTCCCTTTTACTTAACTTTCTAATGGGCCTAGTATATAAAAGAACATATGCTAATAACTTGCTGCCATTTCTTCTTCACTCCTGCAAAAGAAAACATTAAAGGCTTACATTTGCATCACAAGCAAAAATCACCAGAGAAGAAATAGAGAACAAATTATTGACCAGTTTAGTTAGTTTTATTTTATTTTTTTAAAATAGTACATCAAACTACTCTAAACAAGTTAAAGGAAACTGTTTCAAAAGCAGACTATATTATTTTAAATTATTTTCAGGCAACAAATTCTTCACACCATATCTGTTCTTGGCTTTCCAATAAGCAGAAAAAATTATTTGACTAGTTTCTGACCAATTACTAAGTCTATTTTTAAAATCTACCAGACAAGAATTAATTGTATAACTGAATTCAAAACAGGTCCCCTAATGTAATGAATATTGTAATGTTCAAATCTCAATGAATTACAGGATAGCAAGTGGTGCTATCAAGTTCTTCACTTCATGATGATGAAGACCGAGATAGAATGAGGTATTATTGCCAACAGAGTAAAAACTATACTTTGAGGAAAAGAGTGCAAGATAATAGTAAGTGAATTAAAATGTGAAATGTTGATAACTGCTACAGTTATTATTGTCAGGATTGCACACGACATCCTAGACTGATTTGCATGCTGATGCCATCAAAGTTTGGTCATTTAAATCTATTTCAAAAGACAAATTTTCAATGGCAACAAACCACTTATATATATATATGTGCTGTTATGAGCTGAGATCAACTCAGTGAATTTCCCTAGTGTTCAAGGCCTAGGAACCTCCTAAGAGAAAGGTGAGGGAAGGAAATCTTGAATGATCTTCATTGTATTATCTTTCTCTTAAAAGAGAGAATTCTTCTTCTACCTTTTCTTATTCAAGAGAACTGATTAAGGGACCGAGGGACTCTTGTTGTAAGGTTATCTGAACACAAAGGAAGGGTTGTCCTTATGTGGTTCAGACATTGTAAAAGGGATTTTACAAGATAGTGAAACTCTCAAGCGGGTTGTTTGGGGATTACACGTAGGCACAAGAGTGTGACCGAACCAGTATAAAACTGAGTTTGCATTCTCTCTTCCCTTAAACTTCTTTTATTTATTGTCATTTATCTTTTGCGTTAAAGAAGTTTTATTTTGAATTGTGGTTTTAGTAATTCATATTTAGGGTGCATTAATAATTCAGAAAGAGAGTTAAAATTTTAATTGGGGAATAGTCTTTGATATCTTAATTCAACCCCCTTCTTAAGATATCTGAGACCACTTGTCTAACAGGAAAGACTTGTATTATTTTCTGCTTCCATTCTATTACATGATTCATTCATATATATAAGTGCCAAATACTAAAGGTTGTTATCCCATTCTAGCAAATTCTAACAAACAACACTAACAAAATTTGGCAAATAACAGAAAAGCATAAATGGCAAACAACATATGCTCCTTTGGCCAATTAAGTTCTGCCAGCTCAGCACTCCTTGTCGAATTAGTTATAGAAATCCCTCAAATGTTGAGGTTTGATGATTTTCCTTATGACCTCTGGTTTGTGTTTGTCTCCCTTGTATCTGCCTTTAGCATTTCTGTTTCAGCATTATTCCATTGCTGAGTCCATTGTTGTTGCTTTATTCCTTTCATAACATTCCCTGGCTCATCACAAACACCTTGTCCTCAAGGTGTTGGGACCTCAAATCCAGACCTCGAAACAACTTGATGGCACAGTTCAAAAACAAAATAGCTAAAACACGAGGTGGGTTTAGAAAAAAAGAAAAATAACACGTGAGTGAAATTTGGGCCATGGTGATTTGGGCTTGTTATGGGAAAGATGGAGGTGTAGAAAAAGAAAAGTGGGCAATAAAAAAAAAGCTGAAACAAGGGGGTGAGTATAGAAAGAAGAAAAGTACATGAGTGAAGTTGCTGGGCTGGTTAGGGCCATGAGAATGATAATCCTCGAGGGTTACCAACATCGTGAAGGTGAGTGGGCTGGGTGGTGACCTGCGCCGCAGAGCATTAATCCTATCCCTATGCCTTTTCTCTGTTTGGTTGTGGCTCGTAGAAACACCAGCAGCTCTAACTACTGCTCCAATGGGTGCAAGCCACGAAGGGAACTCACCAAATTGAAGAGATATTGTTGTTGCATGGTCTAAAGAAGAAGCCACAAGAGGGAGCGAGAGTTGTGAACAGCAGTTTGCACGGCGAAGACCTTGATGGCCAAACATCACTACCCATGAAGTGCAAACCCGCATTGACCGTGGTGGTGGTGGAGGCGATGGCTTCGGTGGTGGTGGTGGAGGTGACAGCGGCCGATACGGTGGTCATGGGAGGGATGCAGGGGAGGAGCCAAGGGGCACAAGGTGGTGTTGTGCGACAACATGCAGAACATTACGAAACTCGGGATTCGTTGTTTGGCTCGTAGAGTCTTTAAGAACTTTCTCAGGGATGGTCTGCGGTACTTTGTTACCTACACTGAGCATGTTAAATGGAAGACAGGTACCACGATGGATGTTGTTGCCGCTCTCAAAAGGCAAGGTAGGGTGAAGTGGTGCTACAAGCTTCCCCGTAGTGTCTCCTCTGCTGGTAAGCGGAGCCGGCAAGGATGCGGGATGTTGCTGCATGAGTTTGGGCCGTGGAATTGGAGTTGGCATGGGAGGCATGATCGGTATGGGGGCAGTTGGTGGCGGTGACTACAGAGGGGAGGAAGATGGAAAGTGAGGAGTGGGATGGCGAAGGCTCAGTCGCTGAAGAAGGTCGTCAATTGTGGAGGCCATGGTGTCGACGGCAGTGGCAAGTTTGAGTTGATTGGGGGTGAGTTTTGCGATGGTTGCTTCGATGCGTGTAGAAGCAAGCTTCATGATGATGAACCAAGCAATTTTGATGATGCCAAAAGCCCAAGTGATTGATTCAAGACTTCAAGATCAAGCATCAAAAATCCAATCCAAGATTCAAGATTCAAGAGAAGAAATCAAGAAGCAACAAGTCAAGACTTCATATAGGATAAGTATTAAAAGATTTTTCAAAAACCAAATAGCACAGTTTTGTTTTACAAAAGAATTTTCTCAAATTTTCTAAAGTTACCAGAGTAATTACTCTCTGATAATCAATTACCAGTTGGCAGTAATCGATTACCAGTGACCAGTTTGGTTTTCAAAATATTTTCAAATGGTTTGCAACGTTCCAAAATGATTTTCAAATAGTGTAATTGATTACACTATATTAGTAATCGATTACAAGTGAATTTGAACGTTGGAATTCAAATCCAATTGTGAAGAGTCACAACTTTTCATAAAATACATTGTGTAATTGATTACACCTTTGTGGTAATCGATTACCAGTGAATAGTTTTAAAGAAAAAGTTAAGAGTTATAACTCTTAACATGATTTTCTCAAAAGTCATAACTCTTCCAATGATTTCTTTGACTAGACATGAAGAGTCTATAAAAGCATGACTTTGACACACGTTCAAGATATATGATATTCTTCCAAACAATCCTTTTTCACAATCTTTCTCTAACCATTGCCCATTGCTTTTTCTTTGCCAAAAAGTTTTCTAAACTTTGTTTCAAAACTTTGTTTTTTCTGCAAGTGGAAATTCTGCAAAAAACAAAAGTGTGCTATCTTTTCTTCCTTCTCCCTCTTGCCAAAAGATTTAAAGGACTAACTACCTGAGAATTCTTTTGATTCTTCCTTTTCCCTTTAAACAAAAGATTTCAAAGGACTAACCGCCTGAGATATCTTTTGTTTCCCCTTACAAAGATTCAAGGGACTAACCGCCTAAAAATTCTTTGTCTTACCACATTGGAAGGTACATCCTTTGTGGTGCAAGTAGAGCATACATCTACTTGGGTTGTAATACTGAGAACAAGAGATGATATATCTCTTGTGGATCAGTTCAAGTGGAGCGTGCATCCATTTGGTTGTTCAAAGAGAACAAGGGACACTTGATAATTAATTCAACTCCCTCTATTTAATTATTCCGAGGTCACTTGATCCAACAATGCGATCCATAATGGAGTCCGCAACATCTACGTGGAAATTCCTTTCCATTTTCGGGTGTAAGATGGGAGATAATGGTGGAAGAGTTCGCTCGATACCAAACAAGCCTAGCAAATGTGTGCGGGTGCTCTCAAAATCAATCCCAAGGGATTGAGCTGAATGTACAAAAGTATAAGGGGTGTGCGGAAATGAAGGGGATAGGTCCTGCAGAAATAGGTGCTGGTGGGTGGCTATGTGGAACGGATGTCGTGGGAAGAGGTGGTTTGGGTTGGCATAGCAGCCATGGAAGGCAACCATTGAAGCTCAATGAAAGCACCAAATTGTTATGAGCTGAGATCAACTCAATGAATTTCCATAGTGTTCGAGGCCTAGGAACCTCCTAAGAGAAAGATGAGGGAAGGAAAGACTTGTATTATTTTCTACTTCCATTCTATTACATGATTCATTCATATATATAAGTGCCAAATACTAGAGGTTGTTATCCCATTCTAGCAAATTCTAACAAACAACACTAACAGAAGTTGGCAAATAACAGAAAAGTATAAATGGCAGACAACATATGCTCCTTTGGCCAATTAAGTTCTGCCAGCTCAGCACTCCTTGTCGAATTAGTTATAGAAATCCCTCAAATGTTGAGGTTTGATGATTTTCCTTATGACCTCTGGTTTGTGTTTGTCTCCCTTGTATCTGCCTTTAGCATTTCTGTTTCAATATTATTCCATTGCTGAGTCCATTGTTGCTGCTTTATTCCTTTCATAACATATGCTTACACAAAAACATTTAGTAGGTATTACTCATTGTTATTTATGATTGAAGGACATTATACATACAAATATATAATCCACTAAAATACATGCAATCTTGTGGAGAACATGCAAAAAGAAGTAGAGAAAACAAGAAACAGAGATAATGGAAGTTAACATACCTCGTCATCTCCACTGTCTTCATTCTTCTTGAGACGGGTAGTACCACCTTCTTTCGTGATGGGCAGTTTCATTGCTCCAAAGGGAGTGTCAACATCAATATGTCCTTTAAAAGTGTAGCCTGTCCCCCTTCCTCTAATCATGTCCCAAAGAGCAGAGCCAAAATCCTTAGGCCTGAAGGTAATTGGAACATCAATGTCACTAATCCCACTTTTCACGAGCTTTGCAGATTTGGCAAGTTCTGCTCCTCCAATGCTAACATCACCAAGCCAGACCTCATAATCAAGAGCATTGAGGCCAAGGTCAAAGTCATTCTTGTTGTCCAACTTCAAATGAAGAATAGCAACTGTCTCTTCAAAAGAAAACCTCTCAAACTGAATTTTATCGAGATCAATATCAGGCTTGTATGGAATGGGGATTTCTCCAGTTTTCTCCAAAGGTAGAGTGAGCCTTCCAAAGACAGGAACATCCACAATGAGATCAACCTTCACCCTATAAGGAATGATGCTTCCTGGTTTAATATCATCATAGGTATTCCTTATGTCATCAAAAATCAAAGTAAGAGGAATCTTGACTGTCTCCTCTCCATGTGCATGGATTGTGCCCGAATCTGGTATCAATCCCGAAACTAGTTTCCTCCCATCACTCTCGACCAAGTAGTTTATGTCAATTAGGGGAATTGGCACCGGATTCGGGTTCTTTATAAGAACATCAACAACTAGCTCTGCCTTCTCAAGATTAATTGATGGAATGTGTATCCCAGTGACATCTGCAGTTGGCTTCCCAAACCCAACTGCTCCCTCAATCTTCTCACCAATGTCTTGAATGAAATCCTTCACTGTATCAAGAAATCCACCCTTCTCATGTTCTTCCTTTGGCTTTTCATCATCCTTAGCACCCCTTTCCACCACTTCTGACTTATCAGATGTAGACATATCTAAATAATAATTGATAAAGCAAATTAGTTGGGCAAGATCCAACCACAACCACAACAAATCAAAGAAAAAAAATGTTACAAGTTAACTTTGTCAGCAACAATCAGGATCATTATTCATAGTACAAAATTAAAAACTTTTTACAAAAAACATTTTCTATTTTCATAGTTTCAAACATTTACTTTGTATCCTGTTTACAAATATATACAAAAATGATAAAAGAAACATCAAAATGCTTTTTTTTTTTGCTGGTATTTGAAAAATGGAACAAAGTAAAAGCAAGTAATGTTTTTGTAATTATTTATGACAATACAAATAGAAATAAAAGGCATGTTCTATTTCTTGATCACCAGTTTCCAAAAATGCATCAAAACCCATGTCGGGATTATACTAAAGTTAACAATTTTCCCCTGTTCTTTCTTATTCCTCAATGGATTCTCCACTGATCAAAATGAAGGGTAACCAGAATCAAAATACCACAACTTAATCAATGATCACATTCTAAGACACCAACCAACAAAAATCCAAAACATAAAGTGCAAAATTTTTCCAAAGCAACCATGGTAGAATTGGTCTAAAGGGAGATCCTAACACAGAAAAATAACAGTGAAACAAATGAAAATATCAGAGGGAATGAAGAAGTACCTTAGATCAGTGATGATTGAATGAAAACTTAGGAAAACGGAGAAAGAGAGAGAGAGGTGATTATGACAGTAAATAAAATGAGATCAAGCTTTTGAGAGCCATTAGTCTATCAACGGTCAAGATTTTGCCACACTATGTCTGACGAATAATAGCCGTTGATGAAAATTGTAGGTTTTTTTTATTTTAAATTAAGTTATATTAGTTAGTTATATTACCCGATACCGCAGGAGGCGTGATACGTGTATGGACCATAGTGTTGCTATCGCTCAAATCAATGATTGAGTTCGCTGAAAACGATGTCGTTAAGGGAGAGGAATTGTGCCTAGTATTATGCAACTGTTTTATTTTTTCATTCTTTTTTTCTTCTTTTATTATATGAAAAAAATAATGTTGTCATGATAAGACCATACAGACAAATGCTTTTCTTTTTCTTTCCAGAGATAAAAAATAAAGAACAACTAACATTAGAAAATGTTTTCTTATCGACAGGGAGAGTCTGGTCCAAGATTATTTTTAGTTTATCTGAATTTTAAATGTTAGTTTTAGATGTTTAATTTAAGTTAAATTATAATTTTAATCCTCTTAGTTTTTAAAATTATTATTTTGATATTCTGAATTTTAATTATAACATTTTGATTTTCCTAATTTTATAAATCGATAATTTTGAACTTCCCCTATTAACAAATAATTATGATTAATTGAGATATTAAGTATATTATAAATCAATCAAAACTATTAATTATTAAAAAAATTGAATAAAAAATTATTAATCATAATTTCGTACACCATTACGTTTGTCCTCTTTTCTATAAACATCTCTTCTATCTTCATGTATTTTATTAAAGTTTTTTAATGATTAATTATTTTTTATTTAATTTATAATTAATTTAATATTTTTAATAATCATAATTATTAGTTAATAATCTATATGAGACCAAAATCACAAATTTATAAAACTAGGGAATCAAAATTAATTTAGCCTTTAATTTGTTATTTAAGTCCAAGGTAAAGGAATGAAGCTCAAAGCATATAGGGAATTTGGAGGAAGTTATGTAACACCCACTTTTGTAAAATAAATAAAAATAATTTTATTTAAAAATTAATAAAGTTTTTAGAAATTAAATAAATGAGAAAAAATGGTTTTTGTTAATTAAAATAGGAGTTTCATAGTATTAGAAAATAAATAGAGTAAAATGATGTTTTAGAAAATAATTTTTTTAATTGATTATTTATTTAATGAAATAGAAAATTGGAGTTCATTTTTATAAAATAAAAATAGAGTAAATATTATGCTTAAAGACATATTAGGTCAATTTTACATGTACATGTTTATACGCTCTCTTTTCTTTCCAAATCCATTCTCTCTTCTTCCTCCCCCAAACCCTATTTTTCCCCGCATACACTTAAATTTATTCCAATAAAACTAGAATCTCAGTCTCATTAATCGTTAGATCGTCCTAAAATTTGGGCACCACCTTCAAAACTCATGTTTGCACATTCCCACCATTGGGATTTGTGAAATAATGCATGTAGAGAGAGAAATATTCCTCGCATGGAGACAATGAAATTTAGGCTTCAATCTCTTCCCCTTCTCTCTAACGCTTGAAAATTCTAGCAGAACAACTAAAAGAAAAGCTTGAGGAATCTTAAGGAACAACTAGAGATGTCACTATCTCTATCAGACTACACATGTGAGTCTGCTTAAAAGGTAAAGGATGAGTTTATTACAATTGAGATTAGAGTGAACATGTGTGATGATCCTTAGAAGATCAAATTGTGATTAATTTTGGGGTGTTTTATGTGTTTTAATTTTTCATGTACAATGATAACTATGAATTGCTCATGTTTGATGGGTCAATTGATGTCCTGATGCGAATTAGATGGTTTAATTGAGTGTTTGGCTTTGAATGTTAGAAACCTAGAAATTTAGGAATTCTTGATTCTTATATGTTTTCTTGAAATTGAATGAGGAGTTTTGTTCCTCATGATGTGATCACATGTTCTATGCTATTAACCAAATGAATAAGTGAATGATTATGTGTCTTAAATGTTGGAAGATTGTTATTGTATGATATATATATATATATATATATATATATATATATATATATATATATATATATATATATAATGTATGAGAAGTGATAATGTGTTAGTGAGAAGATGTGCTGCGATATCAGACATCGTGGGAGCCCGATGAGTTGAATCACTTTATGGTGCAACAAGTTAAAATCATTTTGAAAACAATTGAGTAGTTGCGTGTATTGCATAGTTCATAGGTAAAGTTTGTGTTTGTGTCATGTATATATTAATACTGTGTGATGTGTATATGATTCATGAGATGTGATAACATATTGCTTTGGGATTATACCATTGTGGTTAAGATTAGGTGTATGTGATGAGTCGAGTATGTGTTAAATTGTGAGATTACACAAGTATTGAGATATTGTGTGCATTGAGTTATGAGCTATGAACCGTACAATCACACGACTGTAAGACCCTTTAAGGGCAACGAGTATTGTGATGGGGTCCACTATGGGAACCTGATGAGTTGAATCACTTCGAGGTGCAACGAGTTAAAATTATTTTGAGAACAGTTGATGAGTCATGTGTTTTGTATAGTTCATAGATAGAGTTTATGTGTTAAAATATTTCCTGGGTTGGACTTGAACCAGGAGGGAGAGGCCCTGATGGACTCTTAGGAGTCTAGGCCTTGGGGGTAAATACACCCGGTTTAAGTGCTCTTTTAAGCGTGTGTTCCAATTCACGTGGTTAGAGCATTCTCGCAAAATAGTGTGACCTTGACTGGTCTCCTTATAATTTTACCTAGTGAGAGTGACCTGACTTACCAGTGTGTGGTTTGTCTTGTCATGTAGTCCTAAGCGCCTGACAAGGTTTTTCACTGACATGGTGCCACATTGCATATAGGATTGAGTTTTAGTGTATCTGTTACATAATGCCTATGTAATGATCATTGTGACTTGCTACGTAATGGTGGATAATGAAAGTGAGTGTGAGATGTTGTGTTGTACGTGAGATTTGTTATTCTGAACATGTGATTAATGTAAAGGTGTGAAATATGATTTTGTGATTAAATCCTTGGGACAAGTGATGTTACACAATGAGTGGTAAAACGATACAAATTATGCTAAGTTGAGCTTGTTATACATATACTATATATAGGTGTCTTCGTTTAACTCTACCTGTTTATGAATGTGATAACTCACTCCCCGTGTGATGTTTGTGTTTGGATCCTGTGATGATCTTGAACCTTGTGTTCATGGGAGCAGATGACTAAGTGGATTGCTTTAAGAAACCTCGTGCTAGAAGACATTAGGACACAATGCTCTGATAGGATGTCACATTGGGGCATGAGTTTCTATTTTAATTGCATGATGTTCTAAACATGTCATTTTACTTTATATTATTCTGCTACTTAACTTGAGTTCTTTTGTAAACTTGAACGACCTTTTTTTGAGCGGTGTTGCAACTTACCCTACGATGGGAGGGCAAGGCGAAAACGTCTTCCAAAAAAGGAAAATGCGCGAGAGTCATCACCAACTTTTATTCGAGGAAAACGTTAGAAAAACACAAAAGGGGTTTGCAAATTTTGAAAAGAAAGGTTCGGGAGTTGTTTACGCATAGGGAAGGTATTAGCACCCCACGCGCCCGTCATATGGGCGATAGCCTTTAATCGAGTGTGCAAAAAATGTGACTTCAATATTATTTAGTTTCCCTTTCTATATTTTTTTTTTTTGGGTTGACAAGGGTGTTGCCCTTGCTCCTACGTATTCTCAAGTGCGATGAGGAATTCAGACCTACGTAGTTCTTTAAAATGAGAAAGTTGTGTGTTGAATTGGTTTTAGGCTTTTGAAAGATTCATTTTTGTTACTGAAAACAAAAAGAGGTCGTTAAGGTGTTGGACCTTGAACGATCTCAAGTGACATTGATGGAGAGAAAATCAGTTATGCATTGGTTTTATCAACTTTCAATGACTTTAAAAGACAACTCGACGTCGCTAATAATCGGTTAAGATTAAACTTTACAAAAGAAAAGAGATTATCGATGATAGAAGGAGGAGATGAATATGCTCAAAACAGCAAAGAGGACCCCTAAGGGTGCATAGATCACATTCAAATCTTAAAGACAAAAACTAACCAAATGATGAATGAAGAACACTGAACCAAGAATGATGTAGAAATTGATTGCAGTCGCAATTTGGCAGCGCCTTGGCTTCGTTTTCTCTTCTTTCTTCTTTTTCTCCCTTATTTCTCTCAATTTCTCTCAATGCTGAATGCTGGAACCCTTTCCTCAGCCTCCCTTGACGCCTATTTATAGGGAAAAAATGGCATTTGGGACCATGGTAGCTGGCCTTCCTTCAGGCTGAAGTAACTTGGGGGCCCAGACGAGCCAAAGTCCCGGAAACTCAGTAAAAAAGACCCTTTTGCCCCTCTTTTTGGTATCTTTCGCATTCTTGATCAAAACATTGAACGATCTTTCGTCTTGTGAGGTAGCTGGTGTCGAACAACGTAGTTCGGCTAGCAAGAATCAAAACATCAGTGAATGATAGTCTCCAGACGAAATTAGGGTCTAACAACTGCCCCTATTTACTTATCTTTTATTGAAAATGAAAAGGTAAGTAAAGATAAGGACACTAATTTCATTCGAGTGATCATGCTATCCGACTGACAACTAGAGAAAGCCAAGGAAGTGAAACCTGTAAAAGAACAAACGAACATCGATATGGAAGTATCAAAAGTATTAAGCAAAGGACGTTGTAGTCTTGCATAACAAAAAATAAGAGACATTGAAGTCTTGAAATGTAAAGACAAAAGACATTGAAGTCTTTAAAATGCAAAGACAAAAGACATTGAAGTCTTTAAATGTAATGACAAAAGACATTGAAGTCTTTGAAATGTAAAAACAAAAGACATTAATGTCTTGTAAATATAAAGACATAAGACATTGAAGTCTTCAAATGTAAAGACAAAAGACATCGAAGTCTTTAAGTGTAAAGACAAAAGAGATTGAAGTCTTGAAATGTAAAGATTGAAGATATTAAAGTCTTGAAATGTAAAGACTAAAGACATTGAGGTATTGAAATGTAAAGGCTGAAGACATTGAAGTCTTTGAAATGTAAAGACAAAAGACATTGATGTCTTGTAAATGTAAAGACAAAAAACATCGAAGTCTTTAAATGTAAAGACAAAAGACATTGAAGTCTTTGAAATCTAAAGACAAAAGACATTGAAGTCTTGAAATCTAAAGACAAAAGGCAGTGAAGTCTTGAAATATAAAGACTGAAGACATTGAAGTCTTGAAAATGTAAAGACTAAAGACATTGAAGTCTTGAAATGTAAAGACTGAAGATATTAAAGTCTTGAAATGTAATGACTAGAGACATTGAGGTCTTGAAATGTAAAGACTGAAGACATTGAAGTCTTTGAAATGTAAAGACAAAAGACATTGATGTCTTGTAAATGTAAAGACTAAAGACATCAAAGTCTTTAAATGTAAAGACAAAAGACATTGAAGTCTTTGAAATCTAAAGACAAAAGACATTGAAGTCTTGAAATGTAAAGACAAAAGACATTGAAGTCTTGAAATGTAAAGACTGAAGACATTGAAGTCTTGAAATGTAAAGACAAAAGACATTGAAGTCTTGAAATGTGAAGACTGAAGACATTGAAGTCTTGAAATGTGAAGACTGAAGACATTGAAGTCTTGAAAATGTAAAGACTGAAGACATTGAATTCTTGAAATGTAAAGACTGAAGACATTGAAGTCTTGAAAAGTAAAGACTGCAGACATTTGAAGTCTTGAAAATGTAAATATTGAAGACATTTAAGTCTTGAAAATATAAAGACTCAAGACATTGAAGTCTTGAAAACTTTCACTAAAATGTGAACATGCTTGGTAAGGAAACAAACCCCCAAATCGATTAGAACAACACACATTTTTTGGTGTGAATAGGAGAACAGACATAAAGATTTGGTTAGTAACTTGAGTGGGCGATCACTTCCTATCCCTTCACATCTTGACCAAGTTACTATCGTTTCCCTTCCTTTTTACTTTTTACAAACTCTGCACACAATTCATACATTGTTTATTCCAAAGAACTTGTTTTTTTTTTCTATTTTCCTTTTTACTCTTCTCCATTTTGATTGATTTTTCCTTTCTTCTTTTTTTTTTCTCTTTTTTTTCCTTTCTTTTTCTTCCTTTGATGAACATTTAACTTCCTTAAAAAATCCATGACTAACCAAAAGATGATAGAAACCTCCCTTGGAAGATACCCCTGCTCTCTCATCCTAGGGTAAGGTAGGAAACTCTTATCCTAGGTCGGGGTTATGGTAAAAATCAAATGTCTGGCTCAAAAGGTTCGCAAATGGCAAAAAATAATGCATATTGGGGCAGCTATTTGGCCAATGGCTTAGAAAGAAGGAATGCCCATATCACTTCCATGAATCATATGTTATGACAATTATAAATTCATGAAAAATCAATCATAGAACATATCCATGCAGACACTCAATATAAAATTTGTGGTCATGCAATCACTAAGGCTTAGGGTTTGTTTCCACATTCAGATCAAACTAGTGTTTCAACAATTATTCTTTTATCGGATCCATGCAAAACATCTGAGCCCATTTGGTATTCGGGAAAGTCCTTCATTATTTTCACCCTTAAGATACACATTTTTTTTTTCAAAAAAACCTTTTTGTTGTGTTTTGATCCGCAAAATTTTTTGAAGAATGCTGGTGATTGTTTCTTTAAAAAAAACATGTTAGTTTTATTAGAAAACATTTGAAACTTAGACAAAGTTGTAATCCGAGACTACGCTATCAAGAGAACAAAAGGCACGTGAAAAAAATAGAAATGAAACCACGCGTAAGTTTTTTTTGTTTCAAATAATCATCACAATGAAATAACATAACAAAGTACTGAAAGTGATAAATAAGATAAAGACGAGTTCACAAATTTAGAAGGTCCTGGTCAAGAGGCTTAGTCTTCTCAAAGGAAGAAATCCATCACATCTATCATGTCTCTGTCTTCTTCAGCTCCATCTTCATCTCCTCGTGCCCCTGTGGGACCTGTACCTCCATGAAAATTAGGCCTATCTCCAGGCCATTCGACAGTGACTCTGAACAGCTTGGGAGTAGGCCACGGGTAAAGGTTAGGGTCCTGGCCCCTATAGTTGGCCGCCTGCTGGTCAGCCAAATGCTGCATGTAGAGCTCCATCCTCTACATGTGAGCTGAGATGGACTTTAGATATGGTGGCTGATGTGGAGGTGGCAGTTGTGCATCTGCGGTCGGCTGCTGCTGCTAGTCATGCCCCGGTTGTTGTGCCTGCCTTGGCATGTAGTACTTCTCAATGAAGGACCTATTAATGGGAGACTGAATGAGCTTTATGGGCGTAACTGGTACCCCATAGAACTGGCAGAGACCTATGATCAATGCTGGGAATCTCAGTGCCATGTTGGACTTTTCTGGGTCCACTGGGTGTCGCGAAGGTGTGATACCTACAAACTGGTAGATGGCATTCGAGATAAGCTGTGCTACATGAAACGACGCTGATGGTCTTCGCTTCGGAAACAGTGTCTGTCAAACTTAATCTTCGCTTGCGGGGCTGCACTGGATCCTTCCCCTATGGTGGCCTTCCTAGCCCTTTAGCAGGAAGCTTCTTCGGAGCCATTGCCTACAAAGACACATCCAACTAAAATTTAGCATGAAATACATAACCATACTATTTTAGTTATCCCAAGTATAGCAACCAAGAAGTCAACCAATTTTTGTGTGGTCTTTATTAATTGTTGGTGTTACCATACAACTAATAAAGATCACCACTCAGTGTGTATTATTTTGAAAGAAAGAATTTGATATTCTACAATAATTTATGTGCAATGTGACCACCCTAGTGCAACAAGTTTAACCAAACAACTAGGCCAATTCAAACCAAACAATTTTAAGCATTCATGTGACTCATGTATTTGCATCTAAAGCAACTAATGGATGCTCCCGTCATGCCTGCCAAGAGTTCTTCCCAGTTTGCTTTACCCTTTTAGGAGCGCATGCGATGACTTTGTAGGGGGCAAACAAATCTAACTTCATGATAAAAAATGTGGGATACCTACCATATATAAAGAACAAACGTACAATAGACGATTCTCTCATTTCTCTTCTTGCACCTCAAGTTGAATGTATCATATGCATCCGCCAAAATAGCGATGATGAGGCTTTCCTTGCTGTGGTGATAAGCAAGAAAGGCGTCGATCGCTGCTAGATCCACTAGCCCATCTATATTAAGAAATAGTATAGTCCCAAACACCAGCAATGCTAATATGTCAATGAATGAGGTCCACTCCCCTTGATTCGCCAAAGCTTCTACCTTCTCCTCTAAGTGCTTCCTCAGTATCCCTACCACCCCATTCCTATTTTGCTTCACTCGGTCTAGCTCTTGTTTCGAGATCTTGGCCACTTTTGCTATTCTTGCCATAGAAGGATAGAATCCGGAAAAGAGGTATGGCTTCCTTCCCCCTAATGGGCATCCTAAGATCCTTTGAAACTCTTCTATGGTTGGTGCCAACTGAAAGTCCCCAATAGTGAAACATCTGAGTGATTGGTGGTAGTATTGAGTGAAGGATGCGATGACTTCAACAAATACTTCTATCATTGCCAAATCCCAGATCTTCCTATATGCCTTACTGAAGGATTGACGTCGAACTTGATCTATCCGCTACCCTAGTTCTCGCAAGTTGGCTAGCTCTAGATTCTTGACTTTGACATGATAAAACCTCTTTTTAAAGGAAGGCACTTGGTCCGATCCCATGTTTGCGAGAATGAAAATTCTGATGACCAATACTTCAACATCCTATTGTAGAGGAGATCTGATGAATACATCAGGGCATGGTTAAGCTATGCATGACAAACGTATTTATCAATTGACACAAAATGCTTGAAAGACCATCTTTTCTTATCCACCATGCATTGGGAATCATGGTTTATTTGCAGTTATTACCATGGTATCCAATGCATGCAATTAAGAAAGCAGTGCAGACTTTTACGCTTCTTTGTGACTTTGACAACAAAAAGAGAATGCAAGGCATGGGTAATGAAACGGGGGAGTATGCATGAGTGAACATAAGGACTAATGACAACATAAGGTATGTAGTTGGTAGCACAAAGAAACATGCTAGACGAATGAGCATGATAACATAATGACTTAATGCGAAATGTCGCGCGTGAACATAATGAAAATGGTAAACACAAGAATGATGTATACTATTACGACATATAAAGATATGCATGACTAGATCAAGGAAACAAGACATAGTGAGTTTGTTCCATGTCCCTAGTTTAGGATCCTAATGGAAGGGATCAAAAGTTCTCTATCCGGTGATAACCACCAAGGGTAGTTGTATGTAACTTTCAAGGTTTCTAGAGATATCATCCTTTTTGATAACAACATTGTGGCGGTAGGGACTACTGTTAGTCGATAAATACGACTAACTTTTGTGTATAAAACCTGTGTAAATTGTATCAAACTCCTCCAATTTATGATTATTTTGTGGTGTTGTAATAACTTTTGGTTAAAAATAGGTAATAAATACTTAGTACTTCCATTTTGTGTGTTTAATAATCATTTCCTCTCAATTTCAAGTTAATTAGGCAAGTTTGTGAAGTGTTGATTTTCATTCTCTCGCTAAGCCAATCTGCTGGCTTAGCGAGCCATACACTGAGCGCACCATTGCTTCAGCTGAGCGCGAGGAAGAATCTGGAAGAAGGATGCACTGTGCATGTTCGCTAAGCGAAGAAAGCACATGCTAAGCTGAAATCCACTAATAAGCGTTGAGCGGTCCATAGTCGCGCTAAGCGCAAAAGCAACAACAAGACCACCTATTTAAACCTGAAATCAGATTTTGGAGGGGATTTTGGCCATTTTCTCAAGGAGCTTCTGCATTGAGAGATTCTAGAGAGAGAAGGGTCCGAATACAGTGAGTTTTGAGAGATTTTGCTATGTGAAGACCTATAGAGAATCGAGCTTGAAGAGGAAGTCGTCCTGAGAGCTTGAGATAAGTTTGTGAGTGATTGTGAGGTTCTAGAGGTGGAGGAGACATCCTCACCACTTGTATTTCTTTAATCCTTCATTTTTCTCTTCTCTTTGTTGTAAAGGAACCTTTCCAGTTATGGAGAGCTAAATCCTCTGTTGGTTCTTCCTTGTAGGTACTTGATGTAAATACATGTATATCTATTTAATGATGTTTTGTGTGTTCACTATGCTATCAGAATTTCATTCTAGCATGCCTTTGCCTTGATCATGTAGATGCATGTGTTGTTAGGATCATTCAACAGTGGAAACTGGTCTGATTCTTAGAACTTGATAGGACAGGGCTAGTTTATCGTATTATCACGAGGGATCGGGGTACAGTGACCTAGTTGTTTGTATGTTTGTCTTAATGCGGTTCTGGTCGAGTTTAGTCCAACAAGAGGGATCTAAGGATGATGCTTGATCGGGATTAGGCTAGACTATCATGAGGAATCGGGATTTAGTATTTCAAGAGACACCATAGAACACATGAGTATTGTTAAGTAGAGAATATCCTTTTAACACCAGGCACCTAATAGGAAGACCAACATTTTGTCTACTTGTCTTTACACATCATTACTCACGTGATTTTCCTTTTAATAGTTATTTTATATACTTGTTCATAGTCAACACATCTCTTTTCATACTAGACACCTATTCACTGAATATAGCTTTACCACGTAACACAAGTTCCCCGAGAGTTTGATACTCGGTTCTTACCGTTTTATACTACTTGCGCGATCCGGTGCACTTGCCGGGTTCCAACAAGTTTTTGGCGCCGTTGCCGGGGAGCTTCTTTCTATTTGGAAAGTTAGTTTAGTCCTAGGTGTCTATTCTTTAT
This sequence comes from Glycine max, assembly GCF_000004515.6. Taxonomy (NCBI): domain Eukaryota; kingdom Viridiplantae; phylum Streptophyta; class Magnoliopsida; order Fabales; family Fabaceae; genus Glycine; species Glycine max. The sequence continues at coordinate 8,250,875 of NC_038256.2, read as the reverse complement.
TCTTTGATAAACTATGAATATTTACTTTCAATTCATATTTGTTTTCCTCTTGAACTAGATAACCGTTGTTTCTGTTAGTGTTTTATATGCATAGATCTCCCACGGGCAATTTAGTTTCTCTGGACTTGGAGATTGAAGCTACATTGAGAAGGAATAGAGCCGAGAGGAGAAGAAAATTACTGCAAGACAGGATAGTAGCGTCCATTCTTAATGAAGAAACTCAATTTTCTGATTCTTCATCATCTGATTCACCATCATCAAGGGAATCTGCGACCTATTTTCCAGAAACCGTTTCCATGGCGAATGAACACCAGCAGAGAGTTACCCTTGAGGACTATTCAAGCAGTTCAGTGCTGCAATTCTTTACCTGCATTGCACATCCTGAAGTGCAAGCTCACAACATAAACTACCCTCATTCTTTGATTCATTTAATACAGGGGAACTTATTCCAAGGATTACCAAATGAGGACCCCTATGCACATTTGGCAACATTCATTGAAATTTGTAACACTATAAAAATTACAGGTGTGCTAGATGAAGCCATTAGACTCAGTATATTTTCATTTTCCTTGGCAGGAGAAGCCAAAAGGTGGCTCCACTCATTTAAGGGTAACACTCTGAGAACTTGGGAAGAAGTTGTTGAAAAGTTTCTGAAGAAATATTTCCCAGAGTCAAAGACTGCGGAAGGGAAAGCTACAATCTCTTCATTTCATTAGTTCCCTGACGAGTCCTTGAGTGAAGCGTTGGAGAGGTTTATTGAGAAAGACTCCCGCCCATGGGTTCTCTGAGCCAATTCAATTGAATATGTTTATAGATGGGCTGAGACTATAAACCAAACAACTATTAGATGCTTCAGCAGGGGGAAAAATAAAGTTGAAGACCCCTGAAGAGGCAACTGAGCTAATTGAGAATATGTCAGCCAGCGATCATGCCATTATGCGCAACAGAGTTCATCAACCCACAAAGAAAAGCTTGTTAGAACTATCATCACTTGATGCTTTATTGGCATAGAATAAGTTGCTTTCTAACCAACTTGAGATTTTAACAGAAACACTCGGTAAGTTGTCAACTAAACTGTCTTTTGGTCAACCTACATATTCTTCTGTTTTGTAGGTTACAAGTTGTGCCATCTATGGTGAGGCTCATGAAACAGGCCAGTGCATTCCCATTGAAGAAAACACTCAAGAAGTTTACTATATGGGAAATCAATAGAGACAAGGATATACTCAAGGAGGATTTTCGGGCTTCCAGCAGGGTCCTTATAATCAACAAGGACAGTGGAGGTCACACCCTGGCAATCAATTCAACAAAGACCAAGATGGACTTTTGAATAGGCCAATCCAACAAGGGCCTAACATCTTTTAGAGGACTACTAATCTAGAGGAGACTTTGACTCAGTTTATGCATGTAACAATGTCAAATCATAAAAGAACTAAGTCAACACTGAAAAACCTTGAGGTCCAGGTGGGACAACTGGCCAAGCAGATAGTTGACAAGTCATCCAATAGTTTTGTGGCGAATACAGAAAAGAATCCCAAGGAGGAATGCAAAGCTGTGATGACAAAGAGTAAGAGGTTTATGGAGGCGGAGGATGAGGATAGTGTAGTGTCCAAGAAGAAAGCTGTTTAAAAGAAAGATGTCATACCCTAATTTTGTTCGGGGACACTTGCGATCGGCTTTCGAACCTTGTTTGTTCCCTTCGGGACCCTCAATAAGAGCATTGATGCGTAATCCGTAAAGTTCTACAACATTCTGGAAGTCAAAAAGAGCATTGTTGCGTAATCAGTAAAGTTCCGCAACATTCTGGAAGTCAAGAAGAGCATCGTTGCATAATTCGTAAAGTTCCGCAAGATTTTGGAAGTCAAGCAAGCATCGTTGTGTAATCCATAAAGTTTCACAATATTTCAGAAGAAAAACATCCATCGCCGCAGAACTCGTAAAGTTTCAGGAGGTTTCGGAAATAAATCGGCAGAAAAACACAAAAGGGGGCTGTATTTAGTAAAATGGGGGTGCTCATCTTGAGGATTCTAGACCTTTTCTTTCTTCCTGGCTAAGCAACCAGCTCGCCTGGGCGAGCTGGGCGGCAAGCATCTCCCTCATTTTGTTGAAAAATGGCTTCCGGGGCTTCTGTAATGCTTCCATAAAATTTCCGTCACCATAAATAAGCATATTTCACATAATATGGTGAAAAGGAAGAGAAAAAAAGAAGAAAATTAAGTCTGATATGCTTCCGTAAGGCTTTCATAACTTTTTCGTAAATTACAATAAAGGGAGGGTGAACTTATCAAGCTGGGGGTGTAAATAGAAATTTTCAAATTTTCGAATCTAGACCCTTGCAGAACATTTTGGAAGATGGGTTGTTTAAGGAGGAAGCAACCTAGCTCGCCTGGGCGAGCTGGGCTTAATAAATGATAAAATGAATTTCAACCAATCATTTGCGTTGTAATCTTGTTTAATCACTGTTAAAGCAAAATCTAACCGATCATTCACACCGTAACCTTGGTTAAACAAAAAAAAAGCAAAATTATAATAAAATAATCAAAATATCTTGGAAAAAAAATAATCAAAAAAATCAATCGGACATTTTTCTTTGAAAGTTTCCTTGAATGAATTGACTAATAACCAAAGTGAAGCTAAGGCTAAAATCAACTCTTAAATCAAGCTCTTGTCCACAAAATCACTAAAAACCATTTTAAGGTCCAACGCCTTAAATGGTCTTTTTGCTTTTATTGGTTAACATGGACCGTTCAAAAGCATAAAATCAACATGTAGCTTTACTAGTTCTGCAAGAACTACGTAGGTCTGATTTCCTCATCGCAATTGAGGATACGTAGGAGCAAAAGCCCCGCTTTTGTCGACCACCCCAAGAGATCGTTAATGGTCCAATGCCTTAATGTTTCTCTCCTTTCAAAAAAATCAAAAGATTGTTTAATGGTCCAACGCCTTAAACAAATTTTTTTCGGTTTAAATCGATCTTGCGGAAAAAGATCAAAACAACTTAACCAACGTTTAGTTCTAAAAGAACTACGTAGGTCTGATTTCCTCATTGCAGTTGAGGAATACATAGGAGCGAGGGAAATACCCTTGTCGACCACAAAAAGATAAAAAATACAAAAAAGGCCCATAAAAAGCTAAAAAAACATAAAAAGGGAAAAATACATAATTTTGAAGTCGTATTTGCACACTTGATTGAAGGCTTTCGTCCCTTGTGACGGACGCGTGGGGTGCTAATACCTTCCCCGTGCGTAAAAACAACTCCCGAACCTTTCACGATTAAAGTTCGTAGACCACACATTTCAGTTTTTCCGACGTTTTCCTCGAATAAATGTTGGTGGCGACTCCGCGCGCCTTCCTCCCTTGGAAGACGCACCCGTGAGCCCCGCGTCGCCCTCCCGCCAAAGGGTAGGTTGCGACAAAAGGTACTAATGAAAAGAAAGATAATGTGATAAGTGAAGATAAGTGAAAGCAATCAGGAAAAATAAAAACAAATAATGGTCAAGAAAGAAGAATTTAATGACCAAGAAACAGAAAAAGAAGGAGAAAAAGAAAAAGAAAATGAAAAAATTGAAAAAGATGAAAAGAATAAGAATGAAGAAAGGAGTAGAAGTGAACAGGCTAGAGATAAGAAAATGTAGAAGCAAAGCTTCATGGTGAATCAAGAATGATTCAAAGATGTTTTGATGATAACAAAAGATGATGAAAAAGGTGATGACAAAAAGCTCAAAGGTCAATCAAAGGATGAGTTCAAGATGTTCAAGAAGGAATCAAGAACAATTCAAGACTCAAGAGGAAAAGTTGAAGAACACTTCAAGATTCAAGAAGAAGGATGAATTCAAGAATCAAGATTCAAGGATCAAGCTTCAAGAATCAAGATCAAGATTCAAGATTCAAGACTCAAGAATCAAGAGAAGACTTAATCAAGATAAGTATGAAAATGATTTTTCAAAAACTGAGTAGCACATGAATTTTTCACAAAACATGTTTACCAAAGGGTTTTTACTCTCTGGTAATCGATTAGCAAATTGCTGTAATCGATTACCAGTAGCAAAATTGTTTTGAAAAAGTTTTCAAATTGAATTTACAACATTGCAATTAATTTCAAAAAGTTGTAATCGATTACAATGTTTTGGTAATCGATTACCAGTGCCTTTGAACATTGAAATTCAAATTCAAAATGTGAAGAGTCACATCCTTTCACATAAAAGCCTTGTGTAATCGATTACACTGATTTGGTAATCGATTACCAGTGATTGTTTATGAATAAATCAAAAGATGTAACTCTTCAAAAGGTTTTTGACTTTTTCAAATTGGTTTTAAGTTTTTCTAAAAGTTATAACTCTTCTAAATGGTCCTCTTGGCCAGATATGAAGAGTCTATAAAAGCAAGGCTTTGATTTGCTTTTCAATATACTTTTCCAATCAATCTATTACAATTCTTTACAAGCCTTGAATCTCTTTGAACTTCTTCTTCTTCTTCTTCTTCTTCTTTGTGCTAAAAGCTTTCCAAAGTTTTTCTGGTTTTCTAAACCTTGAAAACTTGTGCTATTCATCTTTTCATTCCCTTCTCCCTTTGCCAAAAAGAATTCTCCCTTTGCTGGCATAATATATGGCGTGAAAAATGTGGCGTCCCCAAAATAATGACTGGTTTGATGGTAATAATCTAAATAACAAAAACCATGGTAATTTTCTTTTTTCTTTTTCTTTTTCATTTCTTTCTCTTTTCACCATAACTAGGTTTAGAAGGAAAATCCTCACTATAGAGTCCTGAATGGCCAGCTCACAACTCTATTCGGAGTCATTTCTTTCTTACCGCTCATAATCTCTAAACTATTTTGCTGTCTCAAAAGGAAGAATGTACCAGTCATTACTTTAGGTCGTCACGTGAAAATAAAAGAATAAAATACGGTCGATAAACTCTTTTACAAATAAATTTGCTAATGCTTTCTTTTCTAATAACAAGATTGATCATAAATGCATTCATCATTTAAAGCTGTCCAAAATATGGGAGTTTTACAAAATACATAGTGTCATCCAGAGAAAAGGTGTCCACAGTGATGGCTTCAGCCACCTGTATACAATCATCAAATTCCTATACAACAGGTCTACCCATACAAAAACAAAAGAGTAAACCTAACAGTCAGTCCTAGATACACCCACCCTCAAAAAGTATATAAACTAATCCATGGAACTGTCCACTATGATGAAGAGCCTCCACTGGTCGCCATCTCTCTCGGGCCACTATCCTCCGTAGAGTCTGCCTCAGATGCCGACATGACTTCCTCGGGAGAATCCACCTCAGGAAGTGGGTCCTCGTCGCCCTCTAGAAAGTCAAGAGCATCCATAGCAGGCTCAGGAGGTAGCTCCTCGGGATCCTCCTCAGGGTCTTCCTCGGACGACGTTACCTCAATCAATTGGATTGGCTCCACTAGACGATATGGTGTAGGCGTGGGTAGTATCCACTCCACAGTGCGCTGAAGCGTACGCGCCGGTTCATCTGGATGCACCAATGAAGTAGCCGTAAATCGAATAGTGCCCCGAAATCGGCACCTCGTGTTGCCTTCGAGGGTCTCCCAAGCTCCTTCTAGGCACTCCATCTCCACTCGATCATGGATTAGCTGTGCCGCCATTACGATCTACAAGGAAAAGAAAGGGGTAGACTCTTTCACAAGAATCTAACTATGCCGCAACACAATGTGTCTCATAACCACTACATACAATTAAAAGGGGTATCTTAAGGCTTTTCATCTCTGGTAATCGATTACACAGACTTGGTAATCGATTACCAGAGGCTAAACTCGAATTACACAGCCTCAGAACATGAAATCTGCAAAAATGCACTGTGTAATCGATTACACATTCCTGGTAATCGATTACCAGTGACCCATTCCTCTGTGTAATCGATTACACAGACTGGTAATCGATTACCAGAGCCCTCCACCATCTCCCAGTTCCCTTTTTAAGCCTGGTAATCGATTACATCCCCTGGTAATCGATTACCAGAAGCTATCTTAGCTTCCTGACCTCGTTTTCAAGCCTGGTAATCGATTACACCCCGTGGTAATCGATTACCAGAGACCATCTTAGCCTCCTGTCTTCATTTTTAAGCCTTGTAATCGATTACCCACCCTTGGTAATCGAGTACCAGAGGCCACAACCCATATATCACACAAAATTCACAGCTGGCCAGCCACCACAAGCCTCCTTGCTTTGTGGTCTTTGTTCCTTTTATCTGTTGACTGCCAGGAGCTCGCCTGTTTAGGTACATCACAGGTTCTCACTGACTGACTATGCCCGGGTTGGGTCAGGATTGGTCAAGCTTGGTTTTGGGCAATAGCACCCCACCTGACGTCCCCAAGGTCTCCTGACCCCCGCGACATATCTCCAGGTACCACTCTGTGGTCAACGAATAAAAGCAGGAAGTTTCACCCTTCTACACTTCCTCATCTCTAGCTTGTAGGATTATGGGGTACCCATCACATGTGGTACTAGGTGGCGGTTGGCGATGGTGCACAACAAGTTTTCCACATCCACAAAGCGCGCATAAAACCACCATCCCCTGTTGCCCACCTCCAACTGAGCTCACGTACTCCCATGTAGCCCATATCCTCGTTTCTCTCAACACCGGGTCCCCATCAATCCTCTCAAGCTTCCCCAACATCCAAGTAATACAACATTCAAACAGTACAAATTATCACAGCCAAGCAAAACAGGGCAAAGGCAGAAAACTCTGCCCAAAACACCAACCAAAATCACAACTTTTCTCACTTAAAGACCCCAGTAACAATTCCTTCGTTCCAATTCGTTAACCGTTGGATTAACTCAAAATTTTTACTGGAAGTCTCTAGTACTTAAGCCTACATTGTGACCGTTGGGATCTACTAGCCAACATCCAGAACTCATTCTGTACTACTCTTTCCACAGCCCACCACACACAAGCATTTTTCTGCACAAAGCCAAAATTCTGCTGCACCTATTTGACAGCAAAATTCTGCATAAGTGCAGATTTCGAAAATCACACTTCCTCTCATCCAATCTTACCCAAATCAAATCCTACAAGTCCCAAATCATGTATCAATCATGTCTAAACCAAAGTCAAGCTTTAAAGCACAGCAACACAGAATCTAGGTGTCCAACACCCCTCAATTCAATGGGTTTTCTAGGTTTGAGAAGTGAAATTGAGAATGAGGTAAATTTGAAGCAAACTCTCACCTCACACAAGTCCATAACATCAATCTACACTTTCTCAAACTGGATTTACACCTAAAATTCCACCGAATCAAAATTTGACTCCTCAACACCCAATTTTTGCCCTAGAAATGGCTCTTGGTTCACTTTGGTCATTTGTTTTTCTCCCTAGCACAGTCCAAGCTTTCTCATAAGTCCTAAATGACATTACAAGCTAGAATTAACTCACTTTAACCTCCATTTACCACAGAATCCAGATTTAACCTTCCAACTCTCAAAGCCTCACTCTTTTTTTCGACTCATAACACCACATTCTCACTTTCTAACCCTAGGTTAACTCTACCCTTCATCTCTAACAGTTTCCATAAGCAATTTCAGCACATAAACATCACAAGCATCATCATAAAAACCCTAAAACTGAATGGGTATGTTTAACTCATCCAAACATGGCAAGTTCAACATGCTTTCAACAAGTTTCTTCACAAATAATCATCATAAAGCAGAAACCTAGCAAGACTACCCATCATATCTCCCAAAACCCCATACCCACGAAAATCAAAGGAGAAAGAAGTCCACCCAAACCTGAAATTTCGAAGTCCCACACATAGAGACGCGCTTCACGACTCCGAAAATGCCCTCCTTTCACGATTTGGAGCAGAAATGGGCACCAAAGGTTGAAGCTTTGTTGGGCAACAATGATGGATGAAGAAGAAGGAGAAAAGCAACGTGAGGGAGAGGGAGAGAGAGCTGTCTGAAATTTTTGGGCTGAGTGAGGAGAGAGAATACAGCTTTTTGGTTTTAAATAAAGGGTTTTCTCTTTTTCTATTATTTTATTTAAGCTATGCCACATGTCTCCATTTGAGTGGAGCAAAAAGGGCCCACTTTCTCTTTTGATTGTGACCCATACTCAGCCACAAAAAGTGAGAAAAATCTGACCTTTGAAACGCAAAAATCTTGCCTCGGTTTGCATGCCATTTCTCTGGTTCCAATTTCTCGTGTTTCTCTGCGTCCGTCGGGGCCAGTTTTCGAAAGTAGGCAATATATATATCAAAATGCTCAGAATAAAACCCCGAGCGTGGTTCAGAGGTTGGTTTCGTTAAATTTTAAGTCGCATGCAAAACGATGATTTTTAGACTAATTACTTAAGAATTAACCCATAACCTCCCAGTTATGGATTTCTCTTCCTTAATTAGCCTAACCCGCGTATCTTGCCCCCACTACTCCTATTTCTACCAAGAACATATATGCATATACACTGAATAATACTTATATATATATAATCATTCAAAATACATCGTTTCCAAAAATTCCGGGTAGAAATTTCCAGGATGTTACAAAAAACCTTGTCATGCCTTTGTCCCAGAACTGCACCTACTGCATAGTCGCTAGCATCACACATCAATTCAAAATCCTTTCTCCAATCTGGGGCAATCATTACTGGTGCCGTGGTGAGCCTATGCTTCAGTATCTGGAACGCTGCTGAACAATCTTTATCAATCTTAAAGGATACATCTTTGTTCAGCAGATTACTTAGGGGCTTGGCGATTTTTGAGAAGTCCTTAATGAACCTCCTATAAAAGCCAACATGCCCCAGGAAACTTCTGACGCCTTTGACATTCAGTGGTGGCGGCAACCTCTCGATGACGTCTATCTTTGCTGGGTCAACTTCTATTCCTTTATTCTTCTTGGTCGGCACCTTAGGATACGGAAGATCCTGCAGCAAGACTGGCGATTCTTCCTTCTTAGCTTCTCTTGCCTTTTGACTCTTGGTTTTGGGTGGTGACACCACCTTCTCTTCTTCCTCTAGCTTCTCTTCCTCTTTTGTTTCTTCTTTCTTATCCTCAGTTCCCTCGTCTTCTGTCATCGTTCTTTCTTCTTGAGCATTCTTTTGTGCTCGAGTCATTACCGCTCTACACTCTTCTCTTGGGTTCTTTTCAGTATTAGCCCCAAAAGTTCTTATGGGCCTTTCAGCCCTTTCATGGGCTAGTTGACCCAGTTGTGTCTCCAGGTTTCTGTTAGCTGCATCTGTGCTCTTTTGATGTGATCTCGTCTCCTGGATGAATGCTCTTGTCTCCTGAGTGCTTACCCTTGTTTCTTGAACGAATGCCTTTGTCTCCTGAGCGTTTGTCCTTGTTTCTTGGATAAAGGCCTTTGTCTCCTGAGCGTTTGCCCTTGTTTCTTGGATGAATGCCTTTGTCTCCTGAGTGGTTGCCCTGGTCTCTTGGATGAAACTTAAGAGCATTTCCTCTTTACTGAGAGACGACTTCTCTTGTTGACTCAGACCGTGACTAGGGTGCTGGTATGATGGTTGAGGCCTAGGCTCCTTGTACTGATTTCCTTGATTTCTCTAGCCGGAGCCTTGGTTAAAGTTTCTTCCCTGGTTAAATCCTGGTGGTCCGTTATTGTATCCAGACGGGTTTCCTTGGTTGTAGCCTTGGAAACCGTGGCGATTAGGATTGCCCATGTAATTTATTTCTTGAGAGGGCTCATGTTGGATTGTGCATTGTCCAGGTTGATACCAGATGATGTGAACCTTACGGGGCGGATCGCTTGATACAGGTTACAGAGATTTGGATGACAAATTTTGATTTTTTTGGATAACAGATCAGATTTGGATAACAAATTAGATAACAGATATGACAAGTAAACTTCAAATGCTCATAACTTTTGCTACGATTGTCTGTTTGAGGCCTACTATATATCAAAATGCTCAGAATTCAAAGGAGAATCCAAATAAGGGAATTTGGTACACGATTTTCTGCCAAAAAAGCCTCTAACTGCCTCAATTTCATGCTCAAAGATCAAACACCCACTTTTTTTTCTTTTTTTTTAAATTTATGCAACTTTTTTTTTTTTACTTGAAACAAAACTCAAACAGATTTTTTTTGACACAAAGTCTGAAAGACACAAGAACAAGAACAAAAAACGTGACAAGAAAAAGAACAAGAACGAAACAAAGACACAAACAAGAATACAACAAGACGCAAACAAGAAAACAAATAACAGAACAAGGACAAAACATGAACCTGGACAATTACAAAGAAAAATAATAGGATAGGATAGAACTTGTATTAAGAGCCGAAGCTCTGATACCAGATGATGTGATCCTGACTAAGAGCGGATCGTTTGATACAGGTTACAGAGATTTAGATGACGCCACTTCCGGTGAAGGAAGATAAGTCAGGGTAGACGCCACTTCCAGTGAAGGAAGATAAGTCAGGGTAGAAGCCTCAAGGATTACCTTGATAAGTCTGAGATTGGTTCAACAAGGAACCCAGAGAGAAACTCTCACCAAATTTTATGAAAAATGCCAAAAGTTCCTTTATTCAAAACAAAAATTAATACTTATAGTGTATCTGAACAAAAAGATAAAAATAGACATGGGCCTTCTAAACAGTTTGGGCCAAAATTACAATAAATAAAAATTATAACTAAAAAACATATTTAAATTAATCTTGGCCTTCAGCAATAATTAATAGTCTTGATAGTGTCTCTGCCTCTAGGCCTTCATCCTTCTCCACTTGGGCCTTCATCCTTCACCACTTGGGCCTTCGCCCTTCTTCACTTGGGCCTTTAGCCTGTATTTGGCTAGTTTCAGGATTCTCATTAGTGACCTTGCTGGGGGTGACGGGCACTCCGTAGAACTGACAGAGGCTCGTAATCAGAGTTGAAAACCCTAGGACCCTATTGGACTTCTTCGGGTCCACTGAGTGTCTTGCGGACGGATATCTGCAAATAGTAGATGACATCAGAAATCAGTTGAGTGATGTGCATACTTACCTATGTCACGATGGCATGACCTTGCTGGGGGGACGGGCACCCTGTAGGACTGACAGAGGCCCGTAACTAGAGCTGGAAACCCCAGGGTCCTATTGGACTCCTCCGGGTCCACTGGGTGTCTTGTGGGCGTGATCCTTGCAAATAGTGGATGGCATTAGAAATCAGTTGAGCCACGTGTATACTTACCTATGTCATGACGGCACAGACCAACTGACACTTCGGCAGGGGGAGATCGGAGTTGTGGTGGTGCACATGATCTGCACTCGTCTCCCTGTCGCAGTTTGGGTGAAATCTTGTCCCGGTATGCATACTAGCTGCATGATAGCCTCCCTCTCTGGTTGTGCTCGCACAGTTGGTCGCCCTCCAATATTGGGGGGTGGCCTAGGAACTGATAAAAGCAAAATACTAGCCCCTCACTCAGGAGCACAAGCCTCGATTAAGCATTAAGGGCGGAGGACCTTGAGTTCTCTGAAGGTGCAGATGTGGAGCCCTCTGAAAGCGAGGACGTTTTGCCCTTTGAATGTGAAGACGTTTAGTCCTTTGAAGGTGAGGATGTGTAGTCCTTTGAAGGTGAGGACGTGTAGTCCTCTAAAGGCGAGGGCGTGTAGCCCTATAAAGGCGAGGACGTGTTGTCCTCTGGAGGTGAGGGCATGCGGCCCTCTGCAGGAGAGGACTTGTAGTCCTCTAAAGGTGAGGGCGTGCAACCCTCTGACGGAGAGGACGTGTAGTCCTCTGAAGGTGAGGGCATGTAGCCCTCTAAAAGTGAGCACGTGTAGTCCTCTGAAGGTGAGGGCTATTGGATCAAGTGGCCTCAGAATAATTAAGAAGGGGGGGTTGAATTAATTATTCCTAAACCTTTACTAATTAAAATTTTACTCTTCTAAGGCTTTAACTATGTTGTTAAGTAAATGAAAGAAAAGAAACTTAACCAAAAGTAAAAGCGAAAATGAAAGTGCATAGCGGAAATTAAAAGAATAGGGATTGGTCAATGACCATTTTAATTCCATAAACTTGAGACATTAGGGTGCCTTCTTGGATTTCTAAGTTTGAATAGAAAGTTTTGACTAAATCAGAATAAACAGGAAATTTTAAAGACATGAATGGAATAAGATTGGAGTTTTCAAATGCTTGAAAGCATTCAAAACTCTCATTTGAAAAGAAATCCATATCAATGAATTTTGGGTCAATAATGGAATGAGACGAAAAGAGGTTTGTGTACCGTATCCGTTGTTCCTCAGATGAAAACAATGATCTAGAGGGAATGGAGGAAGGAATCGGCGGTTCCTGTGACCCAGAATGCCGTTGACTCCGACTCGAAGTGTCCTTTCGCTTCTGTGATGGTTCCGCCATTTGAAGAGATTATTCGAAATTTCAATCGGTTCAAATGAAAGAGAATGAAAAAGATGAAGTTTGGGCTTTGTGGGGAGTGATTTGGACAAGAAATGAGTGAGATATGGCTGGAGAAAGATTTGGGGGCGAGGGTTTTCGAGAGAGAGGAGAGTTGCAGATTTCAGAAATTGAAATTTGAATATATAGGTGCAGGGACGCATCGTAATCGATTACACAAATATGGTAATTGATTACCAGAGAGCAACATAGCCAGAAATAACTACTTGTAATCGATTACACTATTATGTTAATCGATTACCAGAGGTTATTTTAGCCAGAAAACATAAGCTGATAGACTTTTTAGGAGAGAAGGAATTTTGAAAGTTTATCAAAATACTTTTTTTAAAAAAAAATATATTAAAAATAATTTATGAATAATTCTCAATCATGTAATTCACATATCATATCAGGCAAAACCATTAAAAGCAATCAATCATAAGTATTGAAGAATAATAATTATAGATATTATTAAAATATTTTAATGAAAATTTCATGCAAAGAGGATAAACTCAATCAAGAACACATATTCATAATTTCAAACAATCAAAACAAATAAATGAAAAATTGTTAGTCATTATAATCAAATTGATTGAAGAAAAATTTCAACTTAAGAGAAATTTTAATAAGAGAATGATTTTGATATTACCTTTTTCATGATTAAGGTGTCTAGATCTTCAAAGATGAGGATCATACTTTTTCTCCTTGTTTTTCATTCTTGAGAAATGTTCTCATCACTTTCATAATCCTAGGTTAGAAGATTAATCTCCTTTTCTGAACCATCGGATGAATCATTGTCATCTCATGCAATGTAGGCTTTCTTAGTTCTTCTTTCATTATACCTTTTCTTTTCACTTTTCTCAGACCATTCTTCATTTGAAGGAAAATTGGCCTTGATGTGGCCAATTTGATTGCATTTGTAACACGTAAGAACTTGAGAATCTTCTTGTGATTTTCTTCCATTGTTGAAGTTCTGACGCCTGTCAATTCTTCTTTTCTTGATAAATTTCTGAAATTTCTTTACAAAGAAAGAAAAATCTTCGTCATCATCTGAATCTTCTTCTTCGTTTTCTTCTTGCATTGATGGTGAGGCTTTAAGGGCTATACTTCTCTTCTTTTTGTCATTTTCTTCATTTTGATTAAGACGTTGGAGTTCCATCTCATGTTCCTGCAATTTTCCAAATAAAGTAGCAAGAGACATGGAAGAGAGATCTCTAGTTTCAGAAATAGCAGTTACCTTGGGCTGTCATTCCCTACTTAAACAACTTAAAATTTTATTAATCAAATCTTCATTAGGAAATATTTTTCCTAAAGAGGCAAGGTGGTTTACTATATGTGTAAATCTTTTTTGCATGCTATGGATATTTTCATTAGGGTTCATCCTAAATAATTCATATTCATGGGTAAGGGTATTGACTCTAGACCTTTTTACATCAGTGGTTCCTTCATGTGTTAATTGGAGAGTATCCCACATCTCCTTGGCATTTGTACAATTTGACACTCTAAAATACTCATCTATTCCTAGGGCTGAAGTAATAATGTTTTTGGCTTTGAGATCATACTGGATTCTTCTTCTATCTTCTTTTGTCCACTTATCTCTAGGTTTTTGTGTTGTAGTGCTTGTGCTTACATCTACTACAGTGGGTATATATGGTCCTATTTCTATTGCTTCCCAAATGTTTAGATCTATGGCTTCAATAAAAATCTGCATACAGGTTTTCCAATAATGGTAACCCTCACCACTGAAAATGGGTGGTCTATGAATGGAATTTCCTTCAGGAAACAAAGGATTTGAAGAGGCCATGAATCTTGAAGTGGTTAGACTTTCCACAAGATACCTGCTCTGATACCACTTGTTGGATCTTGTGGCCTCAGAATAATTAAGTAGGGGGGGTTGAATTAATTATTCCTAAACCTTTACTAATTAAATTTTTACACTTCTAAGGCTTTTACTATGTTGTTAAGTAAATGAAGAATAGAAAAGAAACTTAACCAAAAGTAAAAGTGGAAATTAAAGTGCACAACAGAAATTAAAAGAGTAGGGAAGAAGGAGACAAACACACAAGAGTTTTTATACTGGTTCGGCAACAACCCGTGCCTACATCCAGTCCCCAAGCGACCTGCAGTCCTTGAGATTTCTTTTCAACCTTGTAAAATGCCTTTAAAAGCAAAGATCCACAAGGGATGTACCCTCCCTTGTTCTCTTGGAACAACCTAGTGGATGTACCCTCCACTAGAACTAATCCACAAGAGATGCACCCTCTCTTGTTCTCAGTCAAACCCAAGTAGATGTACCCTTTACTTGTACCACAAAGGATGTACCCTCCAATGTGTTAAGACAAAGTTCTCAGGCGGTTAAACCCTTGAAACTTTGTGAATGGGGATACAAAAGAATTCTCAGGTGGTTAGTCCTTTGAAATCTTTTGTATATGGGAAAGGGAAGAATCAAAAGAATTCTCAGACTGTGTCATTCTGAATTCTTTGACAAGGGAGAAGGGAGACACAAAAGAATTCAGGCGGTTAATCCTTTGTTCTTTTGGAAAAGGGAGAAGAGAGACACAAAAAGAATTCAGGCGGTTAGTCCTTAGCGAATTCTTTTTGGCAAAGGGAGAAGAGAATGAAAAGAATGAATAGCACAAGTTTTCAAGGTTTAGAAAACTAGAAAACTTTAGAAAGCTTTTGACAAAGGAAGAAGAAGAAGAAGTTCAAAGAGACTCAGAAATCAATGTGGAAAAATTGCTTGTGTAAAGAATGAATTGGAAAAGATAGATGATTAAATGCAAAACAAAGCGTTGCTTTTATAGACTCTTCATGTCTGTTCAAGAGAACCATTAGAAGAGTTATGACCTTTAGAAAAAACTTAAAACCAATTTGAAAAAGTCAAAAACTATTTGAAGAGTTACATCTTTTTATTTGTTCAGAAACTATCACTGGTAATCGATTACCAAATCAGTGTAATCGATTACACAAAGCTTTTTTGTGAAAGGATGTGACTCTTCACATTTGAATTTGAATTTCAACGTTCAAACACACTGGTAATCGATTACCAAAACACTGTAATCGATTACAACATTTTGAAATCAATTAGAACGTTGTAAATTCAGTTGAAAGCTTTTTGAAAACCATTTTGACTTTTTCAAATTGGTTTTAAGTTTTTTCTAAAGGTCATAACTCTTCTAATGGTTCTCTTGACCAGACATGAAGAGTCTATAAAAGCAACGCTTTGTTTTGCATTTAATCAACTATCTTTTCCAATTCATTATTTACACAAGCAATTTTTCCACATTGATTTCTGAGTCTCTTTGAACTTCTTCTTCTTCTTCCTTTGTCAAAAGCTTTCTAAAGTTTTCTGGTTTTCTAAACCTTGAAAACTTGTGCTATTTATTCTTTTTATTCTCTTCTCCCTTTGCCAAAAAGAATTCGCCAAGGACTAACCGCCTTAATTCTTTTTGTGTCTCTCTTCTCCCTTTTCAAAAAGAACAATGAACTAACCGCCTGAATTCTTTTGTGTCTTCCTTCTCCCTTGTCAAAGAATTCAAAACGACACAGTCTGAGAATTGTGACATCCTGGAAATTTCTACCCAAAATTTTGTAAACGATGCATTTTGAATGATTATATATATAAGTATTATTCAGTGTGTGTATATATATATATATATATATATATATATATACTCCTGGTAGAAGTAGGTATATTGGGGGAAAGATACACGGGTTAGGCTAATTAACGAAGAGAAATCCATAACTGGATAGTTATAGGTTAATTCTCAATTAATTAGTCTAAAAATTATTGTTTTTTGTGCAACTTAAAAATTTAACAAAACCAACCTCTGAACCACGCTCGGGGTTTCATTCTGAGCGTTTTGATATATATATTGCTTACTTTCGAAAACGGGCCCCAACGGGTGCAGAGAAACGCGAGGGACTGGAACCAGAGAAACGACACGCAAACCGAGGCAGATTTTAGCATTTCAAAAGGTCAGATTTTTCTCTTCTTGTGGCTGAGTATGAGTCACATCAAGAGAAAAAGTGGACCCCTTTTTGCTCCACTCAAAAGGAGACATGTGGCATACCTTTTTAAAAAAAAAGAAAAAAAGAAAAGAGGAAGCTTTTTTTTTAAACTAAAAAGTCACGTTCTCTCTCCTCACTCAGCCAAAAAGTTCAGAAGCTTTTCTCCCTCTCTCTTTCACGTTGCTATTCCCTTCTTCTTCCTCACCATTGAAGCCTCCATCAAAGCTCCAAACTTTGCTCACCATTTCTGCTCCAAATCGCAAAAGGAAGCCATTTTCGGAGTCGTGAAGCGCACCTCTACATTGTGGGACTTCAAATTTCAGGTTTGGGTAGACTTCTTTCTCACATGATTTTCGTGGGTACTGGGTTTTGGGAGATATAACGGGTAGTTCTACTAGGTTTATGCCTTCTGGTAGTTATTTGTGAAGGAATTTGTTGAAAGCATGCTAAACTTGTCATGTTTGATGTGAGCTAAATATACCCATTCTGTTTTAGGGTTTATAATGATGCTCTGAGAGTTTGCTCCAAAATTACCCCATTCTCATTTTCACTTCTCAAACCTTGAAAATCCACTAAATTGAGGGGTTTTAGACACCTAGATTTTGAATTGCTTTGGTCTGAAGCTTGTCTTTGGTTTAGATATGATTTATACATGATTAAGGACTTGTAGGATCCAATTTGAGCAAAATTGGATGAGGGCAAGAGGGATTTCGAAATCTGCCCAATTTGTGCAGCAAAAAGCTGTCAAATTTTGTGCAGCAGAATTTGGCTCTTGTGCAAAAAATGTTTGTGTATTGCTGGTTGTGAAAAGGGTAGTACATATTGGGTTCTGGACATTTTCTAGCAGATCAAACGGTCAAAATGTAGACTTATATACTAGGGACCTCCAGTAAAATTTTCAAGTCGATCCAACGGTTAACGAATCGGAACAAAGAGAATGTTACTGGGGTATTTGAGTAAGGAAAGCTGTGGTATTGGAATGTGTTTTTGGGCAGAGTTTTCTGCCTCTACCCTGTTTTCTTGGTTTAGGGTAGTTCATGATGTTTGGATATTGAATTGCTTGGATATTGAGGAAGCTTGGAGGGGTTGATGGGGACCCGGTGCTGAGAGGAATGAGGATAAGGGCTACGTGGGAGTACGTGAGCTCAGTTGAAGGTGGGCAACTGGGGATGGTGGATTTATGTGTGATTTGTGGATGTGGAGAGTCAACTTGCACCATCGCCCGATCGCCACCTAGTACCACATGTGACGGGCACCCCATAATCCTACAAGCTTGAAGTGAGAAAGTGTGGAAGAGTCAGTCTTCCTACTTTTATTCGTTGACCACAGAGTGGTACCTGGAAATATGTCGCGGGGGTCAGGAGACCTTGGGGACGTCAGGTGGGGTGCTATTGCCCAAAACCAAGCTTGATCAATCTCGACCCAACCCGGGCATAGTCAGTCAGTGAGAACCTGTGACGTATCTAAACAGGCGAGCTCCTGGCAGTCAACCGATAAAAGAACAAAGACCATAAAGCAAAGAGGCTTGTGTGGTGGCTGGCCAGCTATGGATCTTGAGTGATATCTGGAATATGGCCTCTGGTAATCGATTACAAGGCTTAAAAATGAAGACAGGAAGTTGAGAGGGCTTCTGGTAATCGATTACCAAGGGGTGTAATCGATTACCAGGCTTAGAAATGGAGACAGTATGTTGAGTTGGGCCTCTGGTAATCGATTACCAATACTGTGTAATCAATTACCAGAGAAGAAAACCCTTGAGGCATACCTTTTAACTACATGTAGTGGTTATGGGACGCATTGTGTTGTTACCCGTAGTTAGATTTCTCGTGAAAGAGTCTACCCCTTTTCATTTATTTCTTGTAGATCGCGATGGTAGTGCAATTAATCCATGACCGAGTGGAGATGGAGTGCCTAGAGGGAGTTTGGGAGACCCTCGAAGGAAACGCGAGGTGCCAATTCTGTGGCACGATTCGACTCACGGCTACTTCATTAGTACATCCAGAGGAACCCGCATGCACGCTTCAGCACACTGTGGAGTGGATATTACCTACACCTACTCCATATCGACTAGTGGAGCCCTTCCAAGTGATAGAGGTGTCGTCATCTGAAGAAGACCCTGAAGAGGACCCAAAGGAGTTACCTCCTGAGCCTACTGTGGATGCCATTGACTTTCCAGAGGGTGATGAGGACCCACTTCCTGATGTGGATTCTCCAGAGGACGTCATGTTAGCATCTGAGGCAGACTCTACGGAGGAGAGCGGCCCTGGAGGGATAGTGACTAGTGGAGACTCTTCATCATAGCAGATGACTCCTTAGACTAGGTTTACATACTTTTTGGGGGTGGGTGTATCTAGTACAGACTGTTAGGTTTACTCTTTTGATTTTTGGATGGGTAGACCTATTGTATAGGAATTTGATGATTGTATATATGTGGCTAAAGCCACCACAGTTGATACCTTTGCTCTGGATGTCACTATGTATTTTGCAAACTCCCATATTTTGGACAGTTTTAGACGATGAATGTAATTATGTTTAATCTTGTTATTTGAAAAGAAAGTGTTAACAAACTTTATTTGAAAAAGAGTTCACCGACCGCATTTTATTTTATTATTTTCACGTGACGACCTAAAGTAATGGCTGGCATACTTTTCTTTTTGAAAGAGCAAAATAGTTTAAAGGTTATGAGTGATCAGAAAATGAACTGGCCATTCAGGACTCTATAGTGATAATTTTCCTTCTGAACTTAATTACTGTGAAAAAGAGAGAGAAATGAAAAAGAAAAAGAAAAAAAATTCCCATGGTTTTTTCCATTTAAATCATTACTATTAAACCAGTCATTATTTAGGGACGCCACAAGAATTCTTTTGATTCTTCCCTTTCCCATATACAAAAGATTTCAAAGGACTAACCGCCTGAGAATTCTTTTGTATCCCATTCACAAAGTTTCAAAGGTTTAACCGCCTGAGAACTTTGTCTTAACACATTGGAGGGTACATCCTTTGTGATACAAGTAGAGGGTACATTTACATGGGTTGTTGACTGAGAACAAAAGAGGGTACATCTCTTGTGGATCAGTTCTAGTGGAGGGTACATCCACTAGGTTGTTCAAAGAGAATAAGGGAGGGTACATCCCTTGTGGATCTTTGCTAGTAAAAGGATTTTTACAAGGTTGGAAAAGAAATCTCAAGGACCGCAGGTCACTTGGGGACTTGATGTAGGCACGGGTTGTTGCCGAACCAGTATAAAAACTCTTGTGTGTTTGTCTCCTTCTTCCCTACTCTTTTAATTTCCGCTGTGCATTTTAATTTCCGCTTTTACTTTTGATTAAGTTTCTTTTCTACTATTTATTTACTTAACAACATAGTAAAAGCCTTAGAAGAGTAAATTTTTAATTAGTAAAGGTTTAGGAATAATTAATTTAACCCCCTTCTTAATTATTCTGAGGCCACTTGATCCAACAAGTGGTATCAGAGCAAGTTTCTTGTAGAAAGTTTAACCACTTCAAGATTAATGGCCTCTTTAGATTCTTTGTTTTTCAAAAGTATTTTCAGGAATAGGTTATTTCAAGATCATGATGAAGACCAAGTCAACTTATGTCTCATGACAAAATCTAATGAGAACAACAAAGAAGATTCTATAAGAAAGAAGTGGTATATCGACAGTGGATGTTCCAAGCATATGACGGAAGA
Source organism: Glycine max (assembly GCF_000004515.6). Taxonomy (NCBI): domain Eukaryota; kingdom Viridiplantae; phylum Streptophyta; class Magnoliopsida; order Fabales; family Fabaceae; genus Glycine; species Glycine max. The sequence continues at coordinate 8,230,825 of NC_038256.2, read as the reverse complement.
TGTATCCAAATTCACAACCATTTCCCCCAAGAAAAGTGGACACCTTAAGTATGGTGACAATAACAAAGGCAAAATTATTGAAGTCGGTAAAATAGGTACGAGTTCTTCTACTCCTATTGAAAATGTGTTGCTTGTAGAAGGATTGAAGCATAGCTTATTAAGTGTTAGTCAATTATGTGATAGAGGATATAAAGTATCTTTTGATTCTGAAAAATGTGTTATTAAGCATGAGCATGACAAAGATATTGAACATATAGGTTTTAGAGAAAATAATGTTTACATGATTGATTTAAAACAAAAATCTGAAAATGATAGATGCTTTTTAAGTAAAGATTGTGATCCATGGTTATGGCATAAGAGAATTGCTCATATTAACATGGATCATCTAAATAGATTAATTTCAAAATATCTAGTTATTGGTTTGCCTAAATTAAAATTTGAAAAAGATAAGTTATGTGATGCATGCCAAAAAGGTAAACAAACAAAAGTATCTTTTAAATCTAAAAATATTGTTTCCACCACTCAACCATTGCAATTATTACACATCGATTTGTTTGGACCATCTAGGGTCATGAGTTTTGGTGGAAGTTACTATGCATTAGTAATTGTTGATGACTATTCTAGGTATACTTGGACTTTATTTCTTACTAATAAAAATGATGCATTTCGTGCATTTAGAAGACTTGCCAAAGTCATTCAAAACAAAAAGAATCTCAAAATTATCTCCATCAGAAGTCATCATGGAGGTGAATTTGAAAACAATGAGTTTGAAATGTTTTGTGATGAATATGGCATAGAACACAACTTTTCTGCACCTAGGACACCTCAACAAAATGGAGTAGTAAAAAGGAAAAATAGAGCCATAGAAGAAATTGCTAGAACTCTTTTAAATGACACATGTCTTCCAAAATACTTTTGGGCATAAGCGGTTAACACCACATGTTATATTATGAATAGAGCCTTAATCAGACCTATTCTTAAGAAAACCCCATATGAACTTTTCAACAATATGAACTTTTGGATGTAAATGTTTTGTTCTAAACAATGGTAAAGAAAGCCTAGGAAAGTTTGATGCTAAGGCAGATGAGGGTATCTTCCTTGGGTATTCCTTACATAGTAAAGTGTTTAGAATATACAACAAAAGAACCATGACAATTGAGGAATCAATACATGTTACTTTTGATGAAACTAATATTACCTCCCCGAGAAAGGAGTTCTTAATGATATTGCAGATACTTTGGAAGATACTCAAAATGAAGAAAGAAATCTGAAAAGAAAGAGAGATGATGAAGACAAGGATGATCAAGATAACACAGCACAAGAAAATGATAATCTTCCCAAAGAATGGAAAACTTTAAGAAATCATCCTCTTGACAACATCATCGGTGATATCTCAAAAAGGGTAACAACTAGACACTCTCTTAAAGATTTATGCAATAATATGGCATTTGTTATATTAATAGAACCTAAAAACTTTAAGGAAGCTATTATAGATGACCATTGGATAGTAGCTATGCAAGAAGAATTAAATCAATTTGAAAGAAATGATGTATGGGAATTAGTAGAAAAACCTTCAGATTATCCAATCATAGTAACTAAGTGGGTATTTAGAAATAAATTGGATGAAAATGGTATAGTAATTAGGAATAAAGCTAGACTTGTAGCAAAAGGATATAACCAAGAAGAAGGTATAGACTATGAAGAAACTTTTGCACCTGTAGCTAGATTAGAAGCCATTAGGATTCTATTAGCATATGCATCTATTATGAATTTTAAACTATATCAAATGGATGTCAAGAGTGCTTTCTTAAATGGTCTAATTCAGGAGGAGGTATATGTGGAACAACCTCCTGGGTTTGAAGACTCACAAAAACTAGACCATGTCTATAGATTAAAGAAGGCACTTTATGGCTTAAAACAAGCACCTAGGGCTTGGTATGAAAGATTAAGTAAATTCCTATTAGAAAAGAATTTTTCTAGAGGGAAAGTAGATACCACCTTATTCATAAAAAAGAAGGATAATGATATCTTGTTGGTACAAATTTATGTTGATGATATAATTTTTGGATCTACTAATGAATCTTTGTGCAAGGAGTTTTCTATTGATGCAAAGTGAGTTTGAAATGCCCATGATGGGTGAGTTAAATTACTTTCTTGGACCACAAATCAAACAAACAAATGATGGGATCTTTGTCAATCAAGCAAAGTATTGCAAATAACTCATTAATAGATTTGGAATGGAAAACTCAAAACACTTGGCTACTCCTATGAATACAAGTTGTTATCTTGACAAAGATGAATCCGATTAACTTGTTGATCCAAAGCAATACAGAGGTGTCGCAACTTACCCTTCGGCGGGAGGGCGAAGCGAGACTCATGGGTGCGTCTTCCAAGAAAGGAAAATGCGTGGAGTCGCCACCAACGTTTATTCGAGGAAAACGTCTGAAAAAACGGAAAAAGGCATGCTCCACGAACTTTAAGGTTCGGGAGTTGTATTTACGCACGGGGAAGGTATTAGCACCCCACGCGTCTGTCACAAGGGACGACAACCTTTAATCAAGTGTGCAAACATGATTTCAATTTGTTTTATTTTCCCTTTTTTATGTTCCTATGTCTTTTTATGCCTTTTTGTATTTTTTTATCTTTTTGTGGTCGACAAGGGTGTTTCCCTTGCTCCTACGTATTCCTCAATTATGATAAGGAAATCAGACCTACGCAATTCTTTGAGAACTAAACGTTGGTTAAATTGTTTTTATCCTTTTTTGCAAGATATATTTTTATTGAATGAAAGGTCATTTAAGGCGTTGGACCATTAAATGATCTTTCGATTCTTTTAAAAGGAGAGAAAACATTAAGGCATTGGACCATTAATGATCTCTTGGTTTTTTGAAAGAGGTGACACAACTATGTGTTGTTTTTAGGCTTTAAAATTCACGTCTAACCAAATAAAAGCGAAAAGACCATTTCAAGGTGTTGGATCTTTAAAAATGGTTTTTAGGTGATGACAAAAGCTTGGTTTATGAATTGATTTTAGCCTTAGTTTCACTTTGGTTATTAGTCAATTCGATTAAGAAAGAAAATCTCAAAGAAAAAACGTCCGATTGATTTTTTTGATTATTTTATTAAGATATTTTTTTATTATTATATTATTATTTTGCCTCTTTTTGGTTTTAAACGTGGTTACGGCATGAAAGATCGACCAGATTTTATTCTAACAGAAATTAAAAGATATTACAACTCAAATGATCGGTGGAAATTTATTTTATTTTTTGATTAGGCGAGAAAGTGACTTAAATAAATGACTAAAGCACGTCAAAAGGGGGTACGAAAAGTAAATGAAATAAAAATAAAAGCACACGAAACAAGTGGGGACCACTAAGGGCACATAGAATGAATTGAAAGGTTTGATTTCGGGAACTTACCGGTTGAAGACCGAAGAACGAACGAAGAACGATGAAGAACGATGAAGAACGGTGGAAAACCTTCGCAAAATCGCCCACCTAAACATCTCGGAAGCGTTACGGAAGCGCCTCGGCTTGGATTTTCTTCACGGAAACAATTTTTCTCACTAATTTTAAGTGATTCTTAGATACCAGGAGGGTTGAACGAATTTGTTCTGCTCTCCTTCCCCTATTTATAGGGGAAAAGAGGGAGGTGGTTGCCGCCCAGGTCGCCCAGGCGAGCTAGGTTTCTTCCACCAGAAGGCACCACCTTCTATTGGAAGATCCTGGAAGGCCCAAGTGGGCCTGATTGCTATTTGTACACCCCTGTTTACTAAATACACCCCCTCTACCTTTTTTTGCTGATTCTTTTTTCGTAACGTTACGGAACTTTACGAATTACGTAACGATACTTGTTTTCTTTCCGTAATGTCACGAAACCTTACAGATTACGCAATCGTCCCTTCTTTGGCTTCTGGAATGTTACAGAACTTTACGTATTATGCATTAACGCTTCCTTTCGACTCCCGACATGTCGCGAAACTTCATGGATTGCCTAACAATGGGTGTCAAGTACCTCAAAGTGGTCAAGCAAAGGTCGCGTCCCAACAAATAGATGGTCCCCGGATGAAATTAGGGTATGACAGTTGCCCCTCTTTACTTGTCTTTTATTGGAGATAAAAGGAAAGTAAAGATAAGACACTAATTTCGTTCGAGCGGAACATCATTTGGCCGGTCAATCTCCCCGCCAGCGGAACCTGCAAAAATTTCGAAAATGATCAGCACCGAGTGACCAACATCATCCTGATACTGCCGAATTCATTCCTCTTGATTAACAAAATGCGCGGATGACCATAAGGTATCTTCGCATGTCATCGGGCTCGCCGCCTCTAGATGACGAAAGGCACAGAATGACCATTGACCATAATTTGTCTCTGCGTGCCATCGGACACGATCGTATCTGGATGGCAAAAGGTGCGGAATGACCATAATTTGTCTCCGCATGTCATCGGGCTCACCGCCTCTGGATGACGAAAGGCGCAGAATGACCATAATTTGTCTCTGTGTGCCATCGGACACGATCTTATCTGGATGGCGAAAAGGTGTGCGGAATGACCATAATTTGTCTCCGCATGTCACATGACCTCAGGGTTAGTATGACAGAAGGGCGCAGAATGACCATAATTTGTCTCTGCGTGCCATCGGACACGATTGTCTTCGAATGGCGAAAAGGTGTGTGGAATGACCATAATTTGTCTCCGCATGTCATTGGGCTCACAGCCTCTAGATGACAAAAGGTGCAGAATGACCATAATTTGTCTCTGCGTGCCATCGGACACGATTGTCTCCGAATGGCAAAAAGGTGTGCGGAATGACCATAATTTTTCTTCGCATGTCATCGGGCTCACCGCCTCTGAATGACAAAAGGCGCAGAATGACCATAATTTGTCTCTACGTGCCATCAGACACGATTGTCTCCGAATGGCGAAAAGGTGTGCAGAATGACCATAATTTGTCTCCGCATGTCACATGACCTTAGGGTCAGTATGACAGAAGGGCACAAAATGACCATAATTTGTCTCTGCGTGCCATCGGACACGATTGTCTCCGAATGGAGAAAAGGTGTGCGGAATGACCATAATTTGTCTCCGCATGTCATCGGGCTCACCGCCTTTGGATGACAAAAGGCGCAGAATGACCATAATTTGTCTCTGCGTGCCATCGGACACGATTGTCTCTGAATGGCAAAAAGGTGTGCAGAATGACCATAATTTGTCTCCGCATGTCACATGACCTCAGGGTCAGTATGACAGAGATTGTGGGGCGACCGACAAAAGCGAGGCTCTTGCTCCTACGTATCCTCAATGAGGAACTCAGACCTACGTAGTTCTGGATAACTTTGAGACTAAAATAGTCTCGGCATTTTCTTCACTAAAAATGCGAACATGCTTTAGTAAAGAGACAAAACTTCCAACTGATCAGAGCAACATATGCTTTTTGGATGAAAAACAATGTGTCTACCGGGGAAGGAGAGTATGCTGATGAAATTTTCTCATAACCATAAATGAGATTTTGGATGTTAGCATTTCGCTTCTAAATGACCATTTAGAGGAAACACTGGGTTCAACAAAAATAGAAGAAAATCACTCAAAGTGTATCAATCTCACACGGGTAAGTGTTTCATCCTAATTCCGAACCATAGATATGTCATGACTTGATTTTGCAAATCATTTCCTATCAAATCAAAGATTACATGCGTGATCATGGATCAATAGGACTTTTCCTCGGGAATGTTTTTTTTTTTGGTGGGAAATTTGGCTTTGAGTGTTTTTGGCCTTTTCCTTTTCTATTTTTGTTTAGTGTGAGGTGAACAAGCCACTGATGCACAGGATTTTGGTTGGCAATCAAAGGGAGAGGACCACTTTAGGTCGTGGTTTCCTTTCTTTCCTTGTTTGTTTACTTGGTGACAATTCTGTTTTGTTCAGATGTTGTCTGGTCCAAAGACCTTTCTGCATATTTCTTATGTTTTCTTCAGATCCTTGATCGGGAATTTTCTTTCTTTTGTGTTCTTGTTTTCTCTCACTCTTTGATTGGGAATTTTCTTCTTTTGCTTTCTTTTTTGTTTTCTTCCAAGGGCAAGGTTTATGTTAAGTTGGGATTTTGGCTCAAGGCTTGTAGAACGGCTGGACATGATATCTGTCAGGGTTTGGCCAGCGGTTCGGGGATAAAGGGGATGTCCCACATTATTTCCATGATACGCATGCAACAATGATGATTAGGAAATTTTATGCAAAACTGGTCATGCATGCATCCATGTGGACACTCAAGCATCAAGTTTTTATGGTCATGCGACACTAGGGCTCAGGATTCATTTTCTCTATTTAAGTTAACCCAGTGTTTCCAAAATATGCTCCTTTATCAATTTATGCATTCATCCGAGTCTATTTTGGGTGTTCGAAAAATTTTCACAGCATTCACCCTTCAAGTGTATTCACATTTTTTTCAAAAACTGATTATGATCATTGAGAATTTGCAAAGAAAAGCTGGAAATTATCTCTTTTCAAAAGCATGTAGGTTTTTTTTTTTAGCTAGACAACTTATTATTGTTACCTTCTCCTTTTTCTTTTCTTCTTTTTTATTTTTTCTTTCTCTTTCTCTTTCTCTTTTTAAAGTTATTATCATTTGTTTATTTCCTCTCTCTCCCTCCTTTTTTCTTTTTTTCTCTGAAAAGGTCGTGCGGACGAGGGCGCACACTACCTACTTACGTCTAACCACAAGGTAAACGAAAAAATGCACGAAATGGTAAGTCACAAAAAAAACGGTGACGAAATAACTGAGAGCCATAACGCCAAATTCTAACAACAAAAAATAACAGCAATGTTAGTAACCATATAGACAATAAAAGAAAATAGTAATGTCAATAGCAATATAGACAATAATAGAAAATAGTAATGTCAATAACAAAAGTGCGGTGACCTCGGTCACGTGGCTCCGCTTCCTCCCAAGAAATCGAGCAAGTCATTCATTTCTTCATCCATGTGGGCCTCCTCTGCCTCACCAGGGGATCCTGCGGGCTCCTCCCTTGCTTGGGCCTCGAGCCAGTCTCCGGGCCATGCGACCTCAGCCCCAAATTGCTCTGGAGTAGGACATGCAAAAGGAGCGAAACCCTGCCCCTGTTGAATGAGGCTGAACCGGTAGAGACACTCATGTATCTGCACCTGCCCCCGGTGGTTGGCCGCCTGCTGGCGAACCAAGTGCTGTAGATAATGCTCCATGCCTAGTGATCCAGCGGGATCGGCCTGATGAGGTGGTGGCAGAGCGTCTGTGGCCTGATGAGGTGGTGGCATCACCCTGCACCTGCCTAGGCATGCAGTACTTCTCGATGAAGGCCCGAGTGATCGGCGGTCGGATCACCTTTCTTGGGGTGACGGGAACCCCGAATGAGTGGTAGAGGCTCGTGATCAACGCCGGAAACCCCAGGGCCCTGTTAGACTTATCCGGGTCCAAAGGGTGCCTGGTGGGTGGCATACCTACAAACAAATAGATGGCCTCAACAATCACCTGGGCCACGTGGACGCTCATCCGTGTCAGGATGGCGTAGACATTGCTGAGTAGAGGGAGATCAGAGTTATGATCGCTAGGCAAGACATTGCTGAGCAGTAGTGTCATCCACGTCTGGGTCAAAGTGGTCATGCTGGTGAGCATGATCCGCACCCGCCTCCCTGTTGTGGTCCAGGCGAAATCCTACCTCGGTGTGCATAACAGCTGGGCAATTGCCTCGTCGACAAACCCGTCAGCCCTGTTCCTCCTCTGGCCGAACTCACACTGCTGGCCTTCCTCCAAAACTAGCGGGTCACCCAGGAATTGGCTGAGGGCATCTGCGTCAAAGGGAATCCATTGACCCCTCACCCATTAACGCATGTCTCACACTCCCTCCTCTGTGGGCCAAGCATTAGCATAGAACTCCAGGACTATCTCAGGGTCAAACTTAGCCATGGGAGTCACTAGCGACATCTAATGTCTGCAAGCTATTTCCTCCTGAAAGTCCGTATACTCATCCTCTCTGAGCTAGACGAGCCTCTCCTGTGGAACGACCATCCTTTGATAGCCTCGAAGCGCTGCTGGTGCTCGGCGCTCCGGAAACGCTGACTATCAAACTCGGGGGTGGCGCTGGACCCTTCCGCTGCGGCGTTTCTTCTAGACCTCTTCGTGGAAAGCTTTTTCGGAGCCATTTCCTGCGAAGACAAACATTTGGAAAGTCAATTTACAAGGAAGTGTCATTTTAAAGGCTGACCAAGTAAAAATGGCATACAACTGCTTCCAACACAAACATCAATTTTGGGCAAACTCACATACATACTTTTATGATCATACATGCACGCAAGATGCTTCGTTACCTAAAAACTATACTCATGCACATTCAAAGTATTTTGCTTCCCAAATTACATACATGCATTTCCTTGCTAAACTTATACACATGCATACTTGAAGTATTTTTGCTAGCCAAAGATCATGTACACGTATGTCTTTGCTAAACTTGTACACATGCATACTTGAAGTATTTTTGCTACCAAAAAAACATTACATTTCATGCGTATTCAAGTATCTTGCTACTCAAATTACATTTCAATTCAACAAGGTTTTTGGTGAGGTATCTTTTGTTATCTATATGCAACATACATACATCTTGTGAGGTATTTTGCCACCTACTCTACATCTATATGTGCATGATGAACAACATTCTCAAATATCTAGGTGTAAGGCAAACATCATGGTGCAGCCCAAAAATCGATTGCTGGCCTAAAGGGAAATCCCTATCACAATGCTTTCATTTTCATGTTTTCTTGCACCCAAAACCAAAGGCTTGGATTCCTAGGTCTAAGTCCTTAATTTTGGCACTTATTCTAACCTCTACAAGCTGTCCATATACACACAAGTCAGCCCCACAATCCACATAGTTCACAAAACCATGCCCAAATTCCATTGAGGCATTTTACCGAGCACTTGGTGGGCACACTTTTGGGTACCAATAACAAGGGAATAGGGGCAATGTGGCTTGCCCCATCATTTCAGAACACAACCTAGGCCTAAGGCCATCCCCTACAACCCCTCAATTCAAAGAAACAAAGCATAAATTTGCCCCAAATTGTCTCACAGAATTGGTCAAATTATGTACCATTCAAAGCATAAAAGGCATCAATGGAAAGCTAGAAACCAAAGGGTAGTGCACTTACTTGTATGGAGTGACCAAAAACACTAAGAATGGAAGCAAAAGCGCAAAAATGGTGGCCTGGGGGCGAAAATCTGCAAATCCCGTGGGTATTTGCGTTTTGTGAATGAGGGAGGGGAGTTTTGGGTGGAGGGAAACTCCCCCTCCCTCATTTTTATGTTTCCAAGTGTAGGGGTGCTCGCCCAGGCGAGCTAACCCTGTATTTTTTTTTTGGGAGGACACAGGTATGCGCTCTCTATGGGTCGGCGTTCGCTTACTCAAACCCCCTTAGGGTAGATTATGCATCCGACATTTACTTTAAAGACACAACAATAATAATTACTGGGAATTTAAAGGATACTAGGCTGCCTCCCAGCTACGATTTCCGCTTGTCCAGAGTTGGGCATGGGACGACGATCCATCGATCATGATCCTAGCCTCTACTTGTGTCCGTCCCTAAGTACCTGAAAGCAGGAAACGACATTGCGCGACAAACTGTGGCCGCATTACCATTTACCTTGATTGGTCTCTGCCTTTGGATCCGGCCCGACATTTGACCATTGCCTAAGACAACTCTGCTGCTGTCAAAATATGCATGTGTATGTGTATGCATGAGCGTTTTCAAATGCAATGATCTTTTTAGTGAAAACTGGTCAGGTAGAGTTTTAGTTAAGCGCTTGGGGCATCCCATGGACTGAGTAAAAAGGCTTAGGTTTATCAAATTCTGGACATAGCTTGAAACACAAAGTGAGGACCGGAACCTCAATCCCATGTTCTTTTCTTTTAAAAGACTGCGATGAGAAATTAAAGAGGACAGGAATCCCTGGGGGAAACCAAGAAGGACACACAAAAAATACAAGAACATGTAGTGACTTCCTCAATTGCCCCAGATCCTAAGCGTAGTACCGCTTGACAACGTCGGAGTTCACGGGTGAAGGTAGCTCCTTGCCATCCATGTCGGTGAGCACCAGGGTCCCTCCAGAGAAAGCCCTTTTTACAACGAAAGACCATTCGTAGTTCAGGGCTCACTTCCCTCTGTTGTCTTTCAGAGCTTGGGAAACTTTCTTCAACACCAAGTCCCCTTTGCTGAACCGACGCGTACATACCTTCTTGTCAAAAGCGTTCTTCACTCATTTATGATATAAACGCCCATGACTCATGGCGGCCAAATGCTTGCCTTCTATGAGATTAAGCTGATCGAAACGTGCTTGGGCCCATTCTGACTCCTTTAATCCGGATTCTGCCAAGATTCTTAATGACGGGACTTCCACCTCAAACGGTAGCACAACCTCCATTCCATATACCATTGAGAACAGTGTTGCCCCAATTGACATGCGCACTGAGGTTCGGTAAGCGTGTAATGCGAATGGGAGCATCTCGTGCCAATCTTTGTATGACACGGTCATCTTCTGGATAATCTTCTTGATATTCTTATTGGCTGCCTCCACGGCTCCGTTCATCTTTGGTCGGTAGGGCGTGGAATTGTGATGTTTGATCTTAAACTCCTCGCACATTTCCCCCATCATCTTGTTATTCAAGTTGGTGCCGTTGTCCGTGATAATCTTCCTTGGCAAACCGCATCGGCAGATGATTTCCCTCTTAATGAACCTGACCACCATGCTCCTGGTGACGCTAGCATATGACGCGGCTTTAACCCACTTAGTGAAGTAATCGATCGCCACTAGGATGAAACAATGTCCATTTGCAGCTTTGGGCTCTATGGCCCCAATCACATCTATCCCCCACATGGAAAACGACCACGGTGCAGCCCAGACATTCAGAGGCAATGACGGAGCGTTGACATTGTGTGCGAATGTCTAGCATTTGTGACACTTCCTCACATGGAGAAAGCAATTAATCTCCATGGTGAGCCAATAGTAACCTACCCTTAAGATCTTTCTATCCATGGCGTGCCCATTAGTGTGTGTACCAAAAGAGCCCTCATGGACCTCCCCCAGCATGTTTTCTGCTTCCATAGCGTTCACGCAGTGTAGCAGAACCATGTCATGGTTTCTCTTGTATAGTATGCTTCCGCTCATGAAGAAACCGGCCGCCAGTCTCCTCAATGTCCTTTTGTCGTTGTCGAAAGCCTCCCGTGGGTACTCTTTGCTTTCAACGTATTGTTTGATATCAAAATACCAAGGCTTACCGTCCCATTCCTCTTCCAGCCAAAAACAATGTGCGAGTCTGCCACGACACCATAATTCAATGTACGGTAGGTCCCCATGTGGTGTTAGCTGGAACATGGACGCTAAAGTGGCAAGCGTGTCTGCCATTTGATTTTCCTCTCGGGGAACGTGATGGAAGGAGATCTCATCAAAGAAACCAGCCAATTCCTTGATATAGGCTTGGTAGGGTATCAGCTTGGGATCTCTAGTTTCTCATTCCCCTCTCAGCTGGTGAATCACTAGTGCTGAGTCCCCATACACCTTAAGTAGCTTGACATTGGAGTCAATTGCTACCTGGACAGCCAGGGCGAACGCTTCATACTCAACCATATTGTTGGTGCAGCCGAACCCCAGCTTGGCTGTGAAAGGTATACATTGATTGTCCGGAGAGACCAATACTGCCCCAACACCATGGCCTAGAACGTTTGACGCTCCATCCAACCACACGATCCACTTGTCCCGGTCCTCGTCTAGCTTTTCCTCAAACAAGGCCATGATGTCCTCATCCGGGAATTCGGAATGCATGGGTTGATAGTCGTTGGGAGGCTGCTGAGCAAAATAATCTGCCAAGGCGCTTCCTTTTATCGCCTTTTGGGTAACGTAGAATATATCGAACTTGGATAGCAAAACCTGCCACCGGGCGATCCGCCCTGTGAGAGCAGGCTTCTCAAAGATGTACTTAACTGGGTGCATCTTGGATATCAACTAGGTGGTATGGCTCAGCATGTATTGTCTTAGATGGTGGGACGCCCAGACTAAAGCATAACATGTTCTTTCGAGCGGGGAGTAGTTCATTTCACAGGCCATGAATTTCTTACTCAAGTAGTAGACAGCGCGCTCTCTCTTCTCGGACTCGTCATGTTGCCCCAGCATACATCCCATCGACTCGTCCAAAATCATCATATACAAGATGAGAGGCCTTCCGGGTACCGGCGGCATTAGCACGGGAGGGTTCATGAGACACATTTTAATCCTTCCAAACGCCTCTTGACAATCCTCGTTCCAATGGACGGATTGGTTTTTGCGTAAGAGTTTGAACAACGGCTCACAAATAGCAGTGAGCTGCGATATGAATCTGGCAATGTAGTTCAAACGCCCCAGGAAACCTCGGACCTGCCTCTCGGTACGCGGTTCTGGCATCTCAAGGATGGCTTTCACCTTTTCGGGGTCCACCTCTATCCCTTTCTGGCTTACGATGAAACCTAGCAATTTCCCTGACTTGACCCCGAAGGTGCACTTAGCGGGGTTTAACCTCAATTGATATTTCCTAAGCCTTTCGAACAACTTCCGCAAGTTGACAAGGTGTTCCTCCTCGGTCTTAGACTTGGCAATTATGTCGTCCACATAGACCTCGATTTCTCGGTGCATCATATCGTGGAATAAAGCCACCATAGCCCGTTGATAAGTTGCCCTGGCGTTCTTGAGTCCAAAGGACATCACCTTATAACAGAACGTCCCACACAAGGTGATGAAGGTAGTCTTTTCCATATCCTCCGGTGCCATTTTTATCTGATTGTAACCGGAGAACCCATCTATGAAGGAAAACAAAGCGAAATTGGTCGTATTATCCACAAGGATATCGATGTGTGGTAGAGGAAAATTGTCCTTAGGACTGGCCCGATTCAGGTCCCGATAATCTACGCACATTCGTACCTTCCCATCCTTCTTGGGGACTGGTACAATATTGGCAACCCATTCTGGGTACCGAGCGACAACCAAAAACCTAGCGTCAAATTGTTTCTTTACCTCTTCTTTTATTTTCAAGGATGTCTCGGGGTTCATCCTCCTCAGCTTTTGTTTTACCAGGGAACACTCAGGATTTAGAGGTAATCTGTGTTGCATGATGTTAGAACTCAAACCGGGCATATCTTGATATGACCAGGCAAAGATGTCTTGGTAGCTTTTTAGCAGGGCCATCAATTCTTCACGGATGGGTGCGGTCATACCCGTGCCTATCTTCACTTCCTTTTTCCCGCTTCCAGTTCCTAAGTCTACTAGTTTCGTCTCTTCTTGATGAGGCCCCATCTCTTGGTCCTCATGGGCGATTATTTTCTCCAACTCCGGGGGAAGTCCTACATCCTTGTCCTCTTCACTCTCCGTCTGATCCATTTCTTGCTTGAAATCGATGGTCAGGTCCCAGGTATTAGTACCTTCGAAGGACTCGTCGTCGGATCAGGCGTTTTAAGCGTAAAGAAAATAAACATGCAAATGAATGAGAATGGGTAGAGATGCAGGAATAGATGAAGAAAGATCTTTATATTATAAATTCAGGAACAAAAGACATAAAGCCTTAACAAAAGGAAACTCTAAAGCCTAGGCCCAACCACAGAGTTTAAAAGCCACAAAGGGTTACATTATGCTTGTCGTGTAAATGTCTGGGCGCTCCTCCACTCGCTAATTTCCTAGTCGGAAACCAGGAGGGCATGGTCGTACCAAATCTGACCTACTCGGAGAGTCATCCTCGCATATCGCAACGACTTGGCCTTCGTGTTCTAGACCCGCACTTATAAAGCTCCTACTGATGTGGCAGGGCGGGCCCCCTTCGACTTTTCGTCCCAACTGCGAACCTCGGCTTCCGCTCTTCCTTCCCGCAACACTTTTCCTTATGTCCGCTTGCGTGGGTTTATAGCCTAATCCAAACTTCCCACGGTTTCCTCTGGTGCTTATCAGGCTGGTTCTGCCGCTGTTGTTTTTGCCTAAACCCATTCCGGGCTCGTAGCCATTCCCCAACATTACCTGGGCCACCATCATTGCCATATCGGACAGGCAAGGTTGCCCAGAGAAGGAATCTATGAAGGCAATGCTGACTACCTCAAAAGATTGGAAGGCTATTTCTAATGACTCCTCCACGGCTTCCACATATGGCATAGAGGACAGGCAACTTACCAAGATGTCTTCCTCCCCCGACACAATGGCCAAATGCCCCTCTACTACGAACTTCAGTTTTTGGTGGAGTGTAGAGGGAATGACTCCCACTGAGTGGATCCACGAGCGTCCCAAAAGACAGTTGTAAGTCGGGTTAATATCCATTACTTGGAAGGTAACCTGACAGGTATGGGGGCCTATCTGTACAGGGAGGTCGATCTCTCCCCTCACCTCTCGGCAGCTGCCGTCGAAGGCACGGACCACCATGGAACTTAGCCTTAGATGGGAAGCGTTAAATGGAAATTTCTCCAACGTGCTTTTGGGCATTACGTTTAAACTGGAACCATTATTGATGAGTACCTTGGCCACGACGTGGTCCATGCATTTGACTGACACATGCAAAGCCCTGTTATGCCCTCTCCCCTCGGCAGAGATTTCTTCTTCAGCGAAGGCGAGATAGTTGTTGGCGGTGATGTTATTGACGAGTCCTCCAAAGCCTTCTACAGAGATATCTTGGGCTACATGAGCCTCGTTTAAGACCTTTACTAGCAAAGCCCGATGAGGCTCAGAGCTCATGAGCAATTCCAAAAGAGAGACTCTGGCCGGGGTTTTGTAGAGCTGCTCAATGACCTTAAACTTGCTTTGCTGAATAATGCGGAGGAACTCGCCTGCCTCCTCTAGCGACACTTTTTTCTTGCCACAACCATCCTTTTTCTTAGAAGGACTTTTCATTGGAATATCCTCGTCCGGAGCGGGGATTACTTTGTCATTTTGTTCTTCCGCTATCTTCGCCTTCCCTTTAGCATTTGCAGGCTGTGTTGGCAGGTCAGGGGGTGCGAACACGCAACCGTCGCAGGTCACGCCACTCAGCCCCGTGATATTGGTTACCATGGCCGACAACGAGCTGATGTCGGTGGCTTCTTCCTTCCTTTCCCTTGGAGGCGCATACCTCCACGGAACTACGTGGCTGTTTTGGTATGGAAACGGAACAGGTTTAACTATCGAGGGGTATCGGGGCATTTGGGGAACTGCGTCTCTGGTGAAAAATACCACCAAAGGCTTAGGGCTTCCAAAACTTCCCTCTTCTGCGGACTGCATACATATATGCTGCTCTTCACTCCCCTCATCGCCGACTTCCAGTCAGCCTCGATCTATCATCTGTTGCAACAGGTCCTCCACTGCTAAACATGTTTCCATGTTATGTAGCTCGCCAGGATGCATCAAGCAGGAATCTTCTCCGTGCCCACCGTGAGGAATTACGCCTCCTTTTTGTAGGGCCTCAAACATAAATCTCATAGGGGTCGTCATGTCCTTTAAAGGCTTGGACCTACGCGGCCTACCCGACTGGACGACATTAACTACTACCCCTCCATGATTGGCGAGCGGGTTCGTTTTCACGTTGGGTCGGTCCTCTTGAAACGTCAGTCATCCGGCGTCTATCAAATGTTGGACCTTGTATTTAAGGGTCAGGCATTTTTCGGTGGAGTGGCTCGGGGTTTTCCCATGGTATGCGCAGGTTGCATCAGAGTTGTACCACTTTGGGAAGGGAGGCTGGTAGATCTTCCTGGGAGATATCACAACCATCTGGTTGGCGATGAGGGATGGCAAGAGGTCTTCGTACGTCATTGGGATCGGGGTGAATTCTGGGGTTAGCCTCGGGGGAAAGTTCCTTATCGCGTTGGAACCGGCGCCAAAGTGGGCGTTGCCGGCCGGGCGAGTTGGGGTTGGAGTCGGAGCTTGGGGGGCCTCCCTCTGGATGGGCGCAGGCGCTCTAGGTTGTACGGGTGCTGAATTGGAAGAGTCCCTGGCGCAAGCTGAGAAGCTCTGGTGATGTTGGGCGTACTGATGGGTTCCGTGAGAGGTTTGTGGTGGCTTGATCCATGCGAGCGCTGAAGTGACAGCATGGGTATCTCCTACCTTCCTTTTTAACCTAGTTGCTCTGATCCTCCTAGCGTTGGTACGTAGAGGAGACGTAATCGAACTTCCCTCTCTTCAAACCTACTTCAATTCTTTCCCCGGCGAATACCAAGTCTACAAAGTTGGAGGGCATGTAGCCTACTAACTTCTCATAGTAAAACACCAGCAAGGTGTCTACCATCATGGTAATCATTTCCCTTTCGACCATGGGAGGGGCCACTTGTGCTGCCAGGTCCCTCCACCGCTGAGCGTACTCTTTAAAGGTCTCACTTTCCTTTTTAACCATGTTCTGCAGCTGAGTGCGATTGGGAGCCATATCGGAATTGTACTGATATTGCCTAAGGAAGGAAGTAATAAGATCCTTCCAAGTGCGGATGCGGGAAGCTTCCAGATTAGTGTACCAAATGACCGCGGCCCTAGCCAAGCTATCTTGGAAAAAGTGCATTAACAACTTTTCATCCCTAGAATGCGCCCCCATCTTGCGACAATACATCTTGAGATGGTTCTTAGGACAAGTCATCCCTTTGTACTTGTCAAAATCAGGTACCTTGAATTTTGGGGGGATGACGACGTCTGGTACCAAGCAAAGATCCGCCATGTCCGTGAACGGATAGTCGCCAAAGCCTTCAACAGCTCTCAATCTCTCTTCAATGAGATCGAGTTTCCTTCTTTCTTCCGCTGCCGGAGGTGGTCCTTCTGTGGACAAGAATATTGGTTGTGCTGGGAGATTGGGCTGAGGCAGTATGATGGGCGTCGGCCCCTCGACGGGGACTGGGGGTTAGAAATCGATGTCTCCTTGGACATGATCCTCGTGAACCTCGTCCGACTGTCGAGGAGGCTCCCCTTCAAGGATGGGGGAAGGGACATGACCCACGTCATCACGCATGACTGGTGGCGTGTAATTAGGTGGTAACCCATAAGGGTAAGCCACTCGGTTGTATCCCAAATGGGGGTTGCTGATGTGCCCCAATGTGCTTCTTTCTCATCCTACCACATTTGGAAGAGGATGGTGCGCGATAACTGGGAGAGTTGGGTCTGCTTCGGCAGCCGAACTAACAGTGGCAGCGGTGGCCACGTTATTCTTCATGAGTTGTCTCATTCCTAACATGGCATTCATCATGGAAGCCATTTTCTCTTTCAAAGCCGACATGTCGGCTTTCATCTGTTCCTGTATCTCCTCTTGGTCACCCATCGTCCTAAATTTGGATCTGGTGCGATAGGGATGCCTTGGGGCGCGTTTAGTAATGGTGTTTTTCCTAAAAAACCAAATGTGAGGAGTAGGTAAAGAAAAATGAATGCATGCTAGAGATAAAATGCGGGAGTGATTTGATTCGCACTGATCGTTGGAGTAAAAATGCAGGATAAACTCATTTTATTCAGAAAATTTATGACTAGTCAAGATCTGAGTGACAATACAAACTTCCTAGCGGTTTCTAATTATATGGGTCATTATGTCTATCATATGCTGACAATAGCTGAGAAGTCCATGGATCTCCTCGGGGGCTGAGTAGGTGTCCGCCATTGCTTTGGCCTTGGCTAGCAATCGGGGAAGTTCTTGACTCCTGTTCAAAGTAAGAGCAAATCGGTCCATCCACATTGTTGCCTCTTGATGTAACAAGTCGATCACCCTTCCTCTAGCCTCCTTTTCCGCGTACACTCGGGCTTACTCGTCCGCCATTTTATGCTCGTGGGCCGTGGCTAGATTTAATTCTTCTTGGTACTTGTTGACGATGGCTAACAAGTTGGTCTCTATCTCGCATAAACGCTGAGACAAGTTTCTCTTGGACCTTGAGCAAGCAGCTAACTCCTCTTTCAAGACCATGCTATGTGCTCGTGACTGGTCTCTCTCTTCCCTTCAAAGCTTGAGCTCATTGTTGCTGCCCCATAAAGCTCCACGGAATTTGTCTCGGCCATGCTCTTCCTTGCGAGCCCTCTTGGTTTCTCGTTCAAGGGCTCTTGCGGAAGCTGCATTTCCTTCTCGTAACCCGACACACTCTTTTCGGATGTCTGTAGCGACTAACTTGAATTTTTCCTTGGCAAGTCTTGCTTTTCCTAGTTCTGTTTTTAGAGCTTGGACTTCTTCATTCTCTTCCGGAGCTTTGAAGTTCTCCTCATTGATAACTTTTAATTTGGAGAGCCAATCTAACCCTCGTGTATGAACTTTCAGCCATTCACGATAACCACCGATGATGCCATTACGAATGCCCCTAAGTTCTTTATCTCTCCTTAACGAGCTTTCCCACGTCTTGTGGACTCTTTGTATAATCTTGGAACTTTGCGCGCCGAAATCCCTCATAAGGAAAGGAGAGAGGCTCTCTTCTGCCGGTGCTCCCTTCATGGGGTACCCTAACTTTCTAATAGCAAGTGCAGGATTGTAGTTAATACAATGCTTCGTCCTTATCAACGGGATGTTTGGGTAGTCCCCACATGAGAAGAGAACTCCCTCCTTTCCTTCCTTCCATCGAGGAAACTAGTTGATTATTTTGCCTCCTATCCCAGCCAAGTATTGGTCCCAATCTACTTTTCTCTTTTCGACACACGAGCGATGGCTTCGGAGCGGACATGGGTGCCTTATGTCTTGTTGGAATAGGTGCGAAACCAACCATACACAAAGAGTGGGTAAGCAGCAGATGATCCGTGCGCTACTCTTCTCACACCTTTGGTCAAATGTATCAAATAAATCTGACAAGATAGCTACCACCGGACTCTCTTTGCTATAGTGATATGCAAGGAAAGCATCAATCGCGGCTAGGTCCACCAAACTGTCCATGTTTGGAAAGAGGAAAACCCCAAAGATTAGCAATGCTAATATGTCCACAACCTACCCTTTGGCGGGAGGGCGACGCGAGACTCACGGGTGCGTCTTCCAAGAAAGGAAAATGCGCGGAGTCGCCATCAACGTTTTTTCGAGGAAAACGTCGAAAAAACCGGAAAGATGTGGTCTACGAACTTTAATCGTGAAAGGTTCGGGAGTTGTTTTTACACACGGGAAAGGTATTAGCACCTCATGCGTCCATCACAAGAGACAACAGCCTTTAACAAAGTGTGCAATATCATGTCTTCGATTTTTTTTATTTTCCCTTTTTACGTTTTTATGTCTTTTTATGCCTTTTATATTTTTTATCTTTTTGTGGTCGACAAGGGTGTTTCCCTCGCTTCTACGTATCCTCAATTGCGATGAGGAAATCAGACCTACATAGTTCTTTGAGAACTGAACATTGGTTAAGTTGTTTTTATCTTTTTTTCCAAGATATATTTTGACCGAACAAAATTCGTTTAAGGCGTTGGACCATTTAAAAAACCTTTTGATTCTTTTGATAAGTTCACCCCCCCTTCTTCATAATTTACGGAAAAGTTACGAAAGCCTTACGGAAGCATATAGGACTTGATTTTCTTCTTTTTCCTCTTTCTTTTCACCAATATCAAGTGAAATATGCTTACCCAAGGTTTTCGAAAATTTTACGGAAGCATTATGGAAGCCCTGGAAGCATATAGGACTTGATTTTCTTCTTTTTCCTCTTCCCTTTCACCAATATCAAGTGAAATATGTTTACCCAAGGTTTTCAAAACTTTTACGGAAGCATTACGAAAGCCCCGGAAACTATTTTTCAACAAAACGTGGAGGATCTTGATAAGTTCACCCCCCCTTTTCCACTAAGTACACCCCCTCTTGGTGTTTTTTATTGATTTCTTTCCGAAACGTTGCAGAATTTTGCGGATTATGCAACAATGCTTGTTTTTCCTTTCAGAATGTTGCGAAACTTTACGGATTACGCAACGATGCTTGTTTTTCCTTCCGGAATGTTGCGAAACTTTACGGATTACGCGACAGTGCTCTTTTTGACTTTCGGAATGTTGCGGAACTTTACGGATTGCACAACAATGCTTGTTAAACATTTTGAGGCGGTCAAGCGAAGGTCGCATGCCAACAAATAATGGTCCCTGGACGAAATTAGGGTATGACAAACGTGTACCGAGTTACTGTTTCTATATAATTATGCATATTCACTTAAGTAATGGCGTGTTGTTGGATGAATGTATGTTATGACAAAATTACTTCTATTTTCATAAGCAAAATTAAAGGATTTCTTTCATAAAAAATTTAAATTATTGCATATAAGAGTGTTGATATCGTAGCGACGAGATGGGACGTTACAAGTGAGGTTGGAATAGGATAGGACACTCCAGGTCTGTGCGAGAGTGGTGAGGTCATTCCTAAGGAGCTTCTAGGGTGCTCCCTCAACATTAAGTACGAAACCCCGCCTTGGAATACATAATTTTGCTACCAGCTCCTGAGAGTCCAGGTATGTGCTGCAGAAGCGAGAATAGGCTTAGTACCTCTGATGTAAGCTCCATTGGAGCTTGTAGGCCTAGGATCTTCTTCATCAATGGATTTCTTTGCTTCTTGGAAGATGAATGGAAGTAGAATGGATAAGGAAGAGAAAGAGGAGACGCCATTTCAAGTAGAAGATGAGTCTAGAAGAAGCTTTCCACCATATGAGGTCATGGATAAGAGCTTGGAGAAAGAAGGAGATAAATGAAGGGAGAGGAAGAGAAGAGCACAAAATTTTGATCTCTAAAAGAGCTCTAAAATCTGAAGTTTAATTTTCAAATGATCAAAGTTGAAAAAAATGCACACACATGACCTCTATTTATAGCTTAAGTCTCACACAAAATTGGAGGAAAATTTGAATTTCAATTCAAATTTCACTTGAATTTGAAAATGAATTTGTGGAGCCAAATTTTGGAGCCAAAATTTCA
This sequence comes from Glycine max, assembly GCF_000004515.6. Classification (NCBI taxonomy): domain Eukaryota; kingdom Viridiplantae; phylum Streptophyta; class Magnoliopsida; order Fabales; family Fabaceae; genus Glycine; species Glycine max. The sequence continues at coordinate 8,209,964 of NC_038256.2, read as the reverse complement.
CTAATTATGATTAGTGAATTTCAATTATGGTTCAGCCCACTAATCCAAGATCAATTCCAAGATTCTCCACTAAGTGTGCTTAGGTGTCATGAGGCATGTAAAGCATGAAGGACATGCACAAAGTGTGACTATATGATGTGGCAATGGGATGTAATAAGCAAATGCTCACCTCCCCCTCCAAAATTTAATTGGATTGGGCTTCTACCAATTCAATTAAATTTATTTGCCAACACACACATCAAATATTCACTTAGTGCATGTGAAATTACAAAACTACCCCTAATACAAAAACTAGTCTAGGTGCCCTAAAATACAAGGGCTAAAAAATCCTATATTTCTAGGGCACCCTACCTACATTATGGAGTCCTAAATACAAGGATCAAATATAATGACATCCTAATCTAATATGTACAAAGATAATTGGATCCAACCTTGGCCCATGGGCTCAGATATCTATCCTAAGGTTCATGAGAACCCTAGGGCCTTCTTCAGCAGCTCTAGCCCAATCCTTTTAGAGCCTCTTGCTCATGGCTCTAGTGACTGGTCCCTTCCTAGGAAGGATTGCATTAACCTCTCCTTAGGCTCCAAAACCACGAGGGTCTCTAAGAACTCATTAAGAGTTGTAGCATCAAATTTAATCTACTTGCCTCATACCCTGACTTGTCATGGAGATTTATCCTCTAGATCAAAAAGATTAGCATAAAATTCCTTGACCAGGGCCACATCGATGTGGTCATCCGGTTGCCTGGTCAAGGCTCTACTCCATCAATGCCTCTTGAGCTCCTTATGGAACTCATCATATTGTGTAATCTGCATCTCAACATTCCTCTCGAGGAGGATGTTCATGGCATGAATGTTTTGCTCATATCGCTCTCAGGCGACCTCAGAAACGAATCAAGTGGTATCGTACGGCTCCTGAGGTCTAGAAGTGGAAGCACGTCTCTTTCTGGAGGTCATCTGCACCAAAACAAGCAAAAGAAAAGAAGTGAGGCAGGGTTTATTGAAAATTGATAACAGAAAAACAAAAGGAAAATAGAGTTAGGCGCTTAGGAAGACAGGCTCGCTTAGCATGCCTTCAGAAAACAACAACATGTGCTTAGCGCGCAGGGCGTGCTTAGCGCGACAACATGAAATCAAAGACTCTGGCTAAGTGAGACACCCTCGCTTAGCTGGAACAACACTATGGCTAAGCGAGCATGGCTTGCTAAGCCTTATTCTCTAACAGAGAGCTAATTGTGCTTAGCGAGCATGGCTCGCTTAGCGCGACACACTACATAGGCTTAGCGCCAGTGGGCACTTAGCGGGACTAACTATTACAAAATTAATGGCTTAGCGAGCAGGCTCGCTAAGCCTTATTCTAAAATAGAGAAGAAATTGCGCTTAGCGAGCATGATTCGCTTAGCGCATGTACAGAAATCTACAGAACTAAATTTCCTTGGGCTTAGCGAGACAGACTCGCTTAGCCCAGGATTATTCACAATCAGAGGCATGCTGGCTTAGCGAGCGTGGCTCGCTTGGCCGCAACGGGAATACCAAGCGCCTCTATATCACAGTCCTAACTAAGTGGACTCGTTAAGCGCAACATGCTGGCTTAGCGAGTTCATGTGAACTCAAAAATTACAGACTGAAATTTAAAGGGTCACTAAGCCGCAGTGCAATGGCTTAGCGAGTTCATACAAATATGCATAAATTTAAACAGAACTGATGAACTTGCTTAGCGGGACAGGGCCTGCTTAGCGTGTTCATCAAAAAACCCAGAAATTCAATCAAAACTGATGAACTCGCTTAGCGAGTGCATCAAATTTCCTGAAAATCAGGGCTTTGAAGCCTTAACTCCCTAGCCACTTTTCAGGCATAATAAGCCTAAGGATTAGCCCTACAAACAACCTACATTACATACTAAACTAAAGCCCTAACAACAAGCTAACTAAGCAATTAACTACAAGCAATCAACAACATCAAAAGCAAAAAATCACAGTACAACTAATATGTCTTCTACCCTAGGGTTCAGAACTTAAATCAAAAAGAAAGTTCAAGGGACTTACTTGGATTGCTGAATAAGTGAATTGTGAGGCAAGTAGCAGAGAGCAAATGTGAGCACAGAGCAAGAATGCAAATGATTGTGAAATGATAGTGAGGGAAGTTATAGAAGAATGCAAAGGTAAGGCAGTTATGTTTTATTTTTTTAGCAATTTCGAATTGATCGCTAAGCGTAAGTGACTCGCTAAGTGAGCACTTAGTGACGTTTGAATTTTCAGGATTTAAACTCATGCCCTTAGCGAGACTGACTCGCTTAGCCCAATTCAAAAATCAGGAAACCCGAGAGATTTTTGGGCTTAGCACGCAGGTGCACGCTTAGCGAGTTATGTAGCTCTGATTGGTCTACAACTTCTGCTAAGCGGGACATGGCTCGCTTAGTGGATTAAATGCCTCATGATGTAGTAGTGGGGTCGTGTTTAGCGAGATAGTCTTGCTTAGCGCTATTGCCATTCTAGATAGGGTTTTAGGCTTAGCGGGATGACCCGCTTAGCGCAATTGCCATAAAGGTCCAGGCAGAGAGCCTTTTGCGCTTAGCGCATAGGCGCGCTTAGCAAGAGACCATGTTGCGCTCAGCGAGATGACTTGCTTAGCCCAATTCCATTAAATGCACAACCCGAGAGGTTTTTTGGCTTAGAGCGATTGTCTCGATTAGCGAGACCCCAACAACCAATGGATGGGGGTTAGTGCGCTTAGCGAGAGATGCTACTTGCTTAGCGCATAGGGTATGTCTCGCTTAGTGCATGGGGCACACTGAGCGAGTTGGATGACTAAAAATTTTTCTAAGTTCTTTCCTTATCCTATGCTTCAGAGAAGCTTTTGGCCAACCCCTTTATCACACAAAACATGCTTAACACTTTACTCTAGCAATCTCAAATGAGTCACAACCTAACTACATGTAATGATGAACAGAAAAAAAAAATGATTGAGGAAACTAAGAAAAAGCTGGGTTGCCTCCCAGTAAGCGTTTCTTTAACGTCACAAGCTTGACGTATGTTACCTCTAAGGGTCCTGTATCACCTTAGCTCTAGCCACCAGAGCTTTCTCATTCTCAATTTTCTCTATCTTGGAGCAGACATTTCGGTCTTTTGAATGTTTCACTACATCAAATAAATTGAAAGCAACCTTCTGATCATCTACACTCATCTCAAGGTTTCCCTTTCCCATATCAACCATACAATTGGCTATCAACATGAATGAACGGCCTAGAATTAGTGGAATTTCAGCGTCCTCTTCAATGTCCATAATCACAAAATTTGTAGGGAAAGTGAATTGACGCACTTTGACCAATAAATCTTCTACTACACCATATGGCCTTGTGATTGAGCGATCCGCTAGTTGCAATGTCATTCTAGTTGGCAGGATTTCCAATTCTCTTATCCTTCTACACATAGATAGGGGCGTTAAATTAATGCTAGCCCCTAAATCAATAAGCGTCTTTCCAACTAACACAATACCAATTGAGCAAGGGATAGTAACACTCCTAGATCCTTATATTTTGGTGGAATGATCCTTTGGATGACAACACTACAATTTCCTTCCACCACAATGTTGTCACTGCAGATATATTTGCCCTTCTTGGTTAGCAGATCTTTTAGAAACTTGGAGTAGAGTGACATCTGTTGCAAGGCTTCTCCAAACGGAATAATGATCTCCAATTTCTTGAAAATATCAAGGAAACGAGCAAAGTGTCATTCCTTGTCCTTTTTAGATGGCACCAAGGGATATGGTGCTTCCTTTCCAGAACTTAAGACAACCTCCTTCTTCTTCTCTCTTGCCAACTCACTTTTAGTCTTTTTCTCCTCCTCACTATCTCTCTTTTTTGCATTTTTTCGTCCTCATCTTCATTTATTTTTCTCTGATCCATTTGATCTCCCTCATTTTCTTTTTCTTTTTCAGCTCCTAACTCCTCCTCTTCATTAGTCCTTCCTTTATTCTCCACAATGGTCTCCCTTTTGCTTCTGGTCATGACAGCCTTACATTCTTCCTTGGGATTTTTCTCACTGTTAGCTCCAAAACCTCTAGAAGAATTCTCAGTTATTTGCTTGGCTAGCTGTCCCACTTGGATCTCCAAGTTCTTGATGGTTGACTCAGTGCTTTTATGGTTAGACATTGAAACCTGCATAAATTGAGCCAAAGTTTCTTCCAGTTTGGTGGTCCTCTCGTACAAGTTAGGCCCTTGATTAGGAGGTGTATTGGAAGGTCCTCCTTGATCTTTGTTGAATTGATTCCCTGGATGTGACTGATCGAGGCCGTACCTGAATCAAATAAACATGAAAATGCAGTAACTAGGAAGTGATCCTAGGTCATTTCCCAACGAGCAATGATAAACCAGTTGTTCATAATATACTTGCAGTAACAGTAACGATTGGGGGGGTTTGTTTGTTTTGTGATTTAAGGAGCAGAACAAGTAAACTGGAATATGAAACTAATAATATTAAAAATGGGTTGTTTCCTCTGATTCAGAAGCCATTCTCTTATCCTGGGTTATGGAGAATTCGTCCCTAACAGTTAACCACTTAATCCAACCCTATTTCAATTTACTAAGCGAAAATCAACCTAGGGTTGTCAATATGTGATTAGGCACCACATACACCAGTTATCCCTTCGTCCATTAAGCATGAACGCAAGTTAGGCTCAGAGGCAATTAATTGAACACGAAGCATGCACTAATTAATGTTCACGAATTTGGGTTAACTGGTGAAGGGAAAAATGCCAGGGAACCACATTATAAATGAAACCTCAAAGAGAGTTGGGCTTCTTCCTTAGAAGGAAACAACACCAGAATAATTAGCCTTCCATAGATTCAAACAAAAAACGTAAATGAAACATGAAGCAGAAACGTAAATGAGACAGAAACGAAAATGAAAACAGAAACGTAAATGAAAGTAGAAGAAGAAACAAGAACGAAATTGTAATTAGAAGCAGGAAATGGAAAATTGCATTAAGAACAAAACAGTAGCATTAGAACAGAAAAACTTCAAAACCATAAACCCTAAGCTCTGAATAATAGTCTAACAGAATGCCTTGCATGAATCTCAAGGCTGCTATTTAAAAAGAGTCACTCAAAGTCACTGGGCCCTATTACAATACTCTGGCCCAAAACAAAATAAACACTGAACCACATAAAATAAAATTGCGAAATTTCCTAATTAGAAATTAACTAAGGTAAGCGCTGCTTTATTTGCCCTCTTCAAGTCCACAACCAAAATCCGGATTAAGCCCAATGTTTCATTAATTACTGATATTAGATTAAAAACATCAAATTAGCTAAATGAGCCCAAATAATAAAACTGCCTAATTAATTGACAATTAAGACCAATCAGTAATTAAAATGGTGCAAAAAGGGTTTAGAAAATATAAGAAAATGATGGCACATCAGTGACCTCCATCCTTGCCCCTTATTTTGATTGAAGTTCCCTCCTTGCAGATAACCTAAAAAGCCACCTGAATAAAATCTTTGTTTGTTTTGATTCCCCATGTAATTTACTTCTTTAGCAGCATCATCTTGGGGTATACAACAGTCAGATTCATGAGCTCCTCCATAAATACTACAACTCCAACTTGTATAATAACTGAATGAGAGGATTGAGCCGCTTGTAACTGTGTTGGCAACTTGCTAAGTGTCTCGGGGAGTGATTCAAGCTGCTTAGCTAATAGCATGTTCTGTGCCAAAAATGCATCTTATGAAGAGAGTTCCAACAGGCTTCTCTTGGTAGGTACATGAGTTCTATCACGCAAAATAGCATGATCACTAGCAGTCATATTCTCAATAAGTTCCATTGCTTCTTATGGAGTTTTCAACTTAATCTTGCCCCCAGCAGAAGCGTCTAACAATTGCTTGGACTGTGGTTGCAAACCATCAATGAAGATATTCAACTGAATAGGTTCTGTAAATCCATGAGTAGGTGTCTTCTGCAGCAAACCATGGAATCATTCAAGTGCTTCACTCAAAGACTCATCTCGAAACTGATGGAATGAAGAAATAGTTGCCTTGCCCTTAGCCGTCTTAGATCTACCAAAGTAAATCCAAAATCATCGGTTTGCACACCGATATTAGTATTAACCCACATACACTTAAAAACACACACAATGAATTTAACATAATTAAGCTCCCAGATTTCTTCAATGACTCCAAAGTAAGGCACGATCGCCAGACAGGGGTTGTCATCATTTACAATAGCAAAGTGTTGAGTTTCAACCTTAAGACTAACCCTACTGTTTTGCACTGTACTTTTGTCATCTTGTGATTTGGTATAGGATGAATACTTGTTGATATTGTATCTCTGCCAAGTTCTAACATTTCGTTTAGGCCCATCTACTAACTTGCTTAACGTTTTAGAAACATTATCATCATCGAAGATTGTATCTTTAAACCAATTTAGGAAAGTCTTGTTATGCTCTTTCAACACCCAATTCTTGGTCATTTTTTGGTTACTTTCCTTCACTAAGGCTTTGTGACGAACTATGTATGACACAACTTCATTAGTGTTATTCAAAATATACAAATGTGTTTGATTCAATTCATGTAGACCCAGAGTTATAACATTTAGTCCTTGTGAACCCTTACCTACTCTCTCGTCATGACGAGACTCGAGAATCCGAACAAGTTTCGCCTTTTCAATGTACTTTAAACATCACTCAATAGCTTTTTTGCAATGTACCTTTCAACAATGAATGCTTCAAGATAGTGTAGATTTTTGGTATACCCTTTTAAGATCTTCATGTATCTCTCAACCAGGTACATCAAATGTAAATAAATGGGGCCACATAATTTAGTTTCTCTCACTAGATGAGCAATTAAGTGAACCATGATGTCAAAAAATGAAGGGGAAAAATACATCTCCAACTAACACAAGATAATAACAACCTCATTTTCCATGTCATCTAACTTTAGAGGGTCAATGACTTTGCTACATATAACATTAAAGAATAAGTACAGGCGAGTTATGGTATGCCTAACTTTGTTAGGGAAGATGTATCGCATCGTCACGACCAACAGTTGTTGCATCATGACGTGGCAGTCATGAAACTTTAAGCCAACTAATTTAAGATCCTTCACCTGCACAAGACTCTTAATATTTGAAGATTATCCCTATGACAGTTTCACATGCCGCAGACACTGACAAAAACTTGACTTCTAATTTATTGACAATGAATGACATGCTGGAGACAAATATATTTTCTTACTATCAGACCTTGGATGTAATTGGTCATGTATACCCATCTTAGCTAGAACTAGACGAGTATTCAAACCATCCTTTGTCTTGCCTTTAATGATAAGAAATGTGTCGATTACACTATCACACACATTTTTCTCCATATGCATAACATCAATATAATGTCTAACATCTAGATCGGACCAATATGGAAGATCAAAGAATATTAACCACTTCTTCAATATGCAAGTTTTACTTGTCAGCATCTTTTAGGTATTTTGAATATAATATTTGTTTCCTCAACCAACTCAAAAATCTTCGGACCAGTTAAGGGTAACGGCACAATTTTAATTCCCTTACTTCCATTAAAAGCTTTTTTTGATAACCGATAAAGGTGATAAGGTTTGAGAAAATGTCGATGTCGAGTGTACACTATTTTTCTTCCATGTTTCAATTGTACGTAGCTTGTGTTTTTTTCACAGATAGGGCATGCATGATGCTTCTTAACACTACATTCACTCAAATTCTCATATGCTGAAAAGTCATTAATGGTACAAAATACCATTGCACGCAACTATTGGATCAAGTGGCCTCAGAATAATAAAGAAGGGGGGGTTGAATTAATTATTACTAGACCTATACTAATTAAAAATTTACTCTTCTTAATCTTTTACTATGATGTTAAGAAAATAAATAATAGAAAAGAAACTTAACCAAAAGTAAAAGCGGTAATTAAAGTGCACAACAGAAATTAAAAGAGTAGGAAAAAAGAAGACAAACACATAAGAGTTTAATACTGGTTCGGCAACAACCCGTGCCTACATCCAGTCCCCAAGCGACCTATGGTCCTTGAGATTTCTTTTCAACCTTGTAAATTCCTTTACAAGCAAAGATTCACAAGGGATGTACCCTCCCTTGTTCTCTTTGAACAACCTAGTGGATGTACCCTCCACTAGAACTGATCCACAAGAGATGTACCCTCTCTTGTTCTCAGTCACAACAACCCAAGTAATTGTACCCTCTACTTGTACCACAAAGGATGTACCCTCCAATGTATTAAGACAAAGTTCTCAGGCGGTTAGTCCTTTGAAATCTTTTGTTTATGGGAAAGGTAAGAATCAAAAGAATTCTCAGACTGTGTCGTTTTGAATTCTTTGACAAGGGAGAAGGGAGACACAAAAGAATTCAGGCGGTTAGTCCTTCGTTCTTTTGGAAAAGGGAGAAGAGAGACACAAAAAGAATTTAGGCGGTTTGTCCTTGGCTAATTCTTTTTGGCAAAGGGAGAAGGGAATGAAAGAGATGAATAGCACAATTTTGTTTTCAAGGTTTGGAAAACTAGAAAACTTTGGAAAGCTTTTGGAAAAGGAAGAAGAAGAAGAAGAAGAAGTTCAAAGAGATTTAAGGGTTGTAAAGGATTGTAACGATTGTTCTTAAAGGTTGCAAGTTGTTAATGAATGCAAATCAAGATCTTGCTTTTATAGACTCTTCATGTCTGGTCAAGAGAACCATTAGAAGAGTTATAACCTTTAGAAAAACTTGAAAACCATTGGAAAAGTTATAACCTTTTAGAAAAACTTGAAAACCATTGGAAGAGTTACATCTTTTGATTTTTTTTCAGAACTTATCACTAGTAATCGATTACCAAATCATTGTAATTGATTACACAAAGCATTTTTGTGAAAGGATGTGACTCTTCACAATTGAATTTGAATTTCAACGTTCAAACACACTGGTAATCGATTACCAAATCATTGTAATCGATTACACCATTTTGAAATCAATTGGAACGTTGTAAATTCAGTTGAAAGCTTTTTGAAAACAATATTTGCTACTGGTAATCGATTACAATAAACTGGTAATCGATTACTAGAGAGTAAAAACTCTTTGGTAAAAGGTTTTGTGAAAAATTCATGTGCTACTCAATGTTTTGAAAAACTTTTTAGTACTTATCTTGATTGAGTCTTTACTTGATTCTTGAATCTTCAAATTGATTATTCTTGATTCTTGATTCTTGAAACTTAAATCTTGAAACTTGATTCTTGAATCTTGAAATCAAATTTCCTCTTGATTCTTGAAGTGTTCTTGATTCAATCTTGAACTCATTCTCTTGGTCTTTTTGTCATCATCTTTGTTATCATCAAAACTCCTTGAATCAATCTTGATTCAACATCATGAAGCTTGCTTCTATAATCTCCCCTTTTTTGATGATGACAACTCTGAAATCAAGAAACACATACACACACTTTTTCCTAATCGATCACTCACTTAATTTTCCATATTCTCCCCCTTTGTTTTTGAGTTTATGCTTTACTTGAAATTAAGTTAATTACTTATGTGAGTTCTTGATTTAATCCCTATTTCTCTCCCCCTTTGGCATCAACAAAAATCCAAAGTGTGTAACAAGTATAAAACATACATACATTATAAAACATACATACACTACTAATCATCCACAAGACATTCATTGAAGAATATAAACCAATCATGAAGCAAGAAACATGAATAGATCAAATATATAAAAAACCACATAGTCATATAACATAATTCATAATTGTTCAATCATACCATGCAAATAAAGAAAATACTAAATTGTTCAAATGTCATAATATAGCCAAATACACGGCTAGAAAACAAAGTACTAGTAATATTAAAAATAATAGAAAAACTAAGATGATGGTGGCGACGGTGGTGGTAGATCAAAGCTTGTACGAATATAAGAAACATCTTCTTCGACCTTGGTGATTCTTGACTCCATCTCATTGAAGTGCATGTCCACTTGTAACTCCAAAGTATCAAACCTTTCACCAACAAAGGTTTGAAGACCATCGAACCTATCCAAAATCTTTAGAAGAAGAGATGAATCTTCTCCACCATGTCCTTCTTCATCAACATGTCGAGCACCCTTTTTCACCCAAGAGCCATCATGCTCTTTTTCATAACCAAAGGATGCAATGACAGTAGCGCCTATTAGAAAGGATCTCTTGATTGGAACATAAGGTTCAGAATCAAGAGGGATGTTAAAGTGTTGAAGGAAGAGGGTGACTAGGTGTGGATAAGGCAATGGAGCATTTAATCGCAATGTCTTATGCATGCGATATCGAACTAAGTGTGCCCAATCAATTTGTAGACCTTTATGAAAAGCCAACATAACAATAAGATCCTCTTCAGAAACTTGTGCAAGGTTTGAAGATCTTGGAAGCAAGATACGAACTATGAGATAATGAAGGATGCGGCTCTCAAAAGCCAATGAACCGACAAGAAGCCTTCCGATCATATCCGCTTGGTTGGTGCAAACCAACCGGCGGGCAACATGCACAGAGAAGTCAAACTTCCAATCATCAATCAGTGTACCTTCAAATGGTACACCTTTACTGGATAATTAGGTTAAATCATAGAATAGAGATTGGTCAATGACCATTTTAATCCCATAAACTTCAGAAATTAAAGTGCCTTCTTGGATTTCAAGGTTTGAATAGAAGGCTTTGACTAAATCAAAGTAAACAGGCAATTTTAAAGACATGAAAGGAATAAGATTGGAGTTTTCAAATGCCTGAATGCATTCAAAACTCTCATTTGAAAAGAAATTCATATCAATGAATTTTGGATCAATAATAGAACGAGAAGAAAAGAGATTTGTGTACCGTATCCGCTGTTCTTCGGATGAAAACAATGAGGCAGAGGGAATAGAGGAAGGAATCGGCGTTTCCTGAGTCTCGGAATGTCGTTGACTCCGACTCGAAGAACCCTTTCGCTTCTTTGATGGTTCTGCCATTAGAAGGGATTATTTGAAATTTCAATCGGTTCAAATGAAAGAGAATGCAAAAAGATGAAGTTTGGGCTTTGTATTTGGACAAGAAATGAGTGAGATATGGCAGAATGAAGATTTGGGAACAAGTGTTTTCGAGAAAATGAGGAGTTGCAGCTTTCAGAATTTGAAATTTGAATATATAGGAGTAGGGGCACATTGTAATTGATTACATAAATATGGTAATTGATTACCAGAGGGCAATATAGCCAAAAATAACTGCCTATAATCGATTACACTAATATGGTAATCGATTACCAGAGATCATTTTAGCCAAAAAATAAAAGCTGATTGACTTTTTAGAGAAGGGATTTGAATGAGTACCAAAATACTTTTTAAAGAAAAATATATTAAAAATACTTTATGAATGAATCTTAATCAAGTAATTCACATATCATATTTAAAATCATGAAAAAACATTAAAAAAAACATGTAGATATTCAATTATATCAAATTTGGCACCAAATTTGATTGACGTCGTACCCGAATCAAATGATGAAGAAGACTTCTCATGTAGATATCCAACTAAACACTATTATATCAAATGGCTTTTAGGGTTGGATTAAGTGGTTGAACTGATTAAGGATAAATTCTCGTAACCTATGATAAGAGACTTGCTTGTGAATCAAGGGGAAACAACATGTTTTAATTTTGTTATTTTCTAATTCAAATTTACTTGCTGTTTAATTTACAAAAACAAACAACCCCCCCCCCCCAATTCATTACTATTTTCTTACTATCTGTTATGAACGTTTGGTTGACCATTGCTCGTTAGGAGAAGACCTAGGATCACTTCCTAGATATTGTATTTTTAATGTTTATTTGATTTGGGTACGGCCTTGATCAAATTTGGCACCATTTCCGGGGAGCAGTGGGCCAAAGGTTCATAATAGTGTTTAGTTGTTTTGAGTCTAGCTCTGTTGTTTAGTGTGTGAGTGTGTGTTGTTTTGTTTTGTGTAGTGTTCTATTTCTCATTTCAGTCGCGTCCCCTATTTAGCGCTTCCCTGTTTCAGTTGCTCACAAAATTGTGACTGATTTTGTGTAATGCTATGTACTGCTGATTTTTTTGTGTAATGCTATGAACAGTGTTTAGCGACTGATTTTGCAATTTAATTGGCGATTTTTGTTTTGACAGTTAGAGTTGTTATTTTTTGGCTGATTTTTTGTGTGGTAGTTTCTTTTGATCCATATTTTGTGTGAAAAATACTAGGAGCACTTGGTGTGACTGAATTCGAGAGAGACAAAAAAATTGGGAACTTGTTTTTAGCAAAACTTAAAACGGCCATAACTTTTGCTCCGGGTATCAGAATGACTATTATTATATATGCATTTGGGGTAGAAGAAAATTTCCCATGTTGTGGTACTCAATTGCCATTTTAAACTTGAAAAATCAGCCATTTACTAAGTTTTTTTTTATTTTTCAAGTATTATTGTCTTATTTTACTAAACTTTGCTTTGGTAGTTTTCATAATTAGACTTTGAATTTTTGTTTGAAATTTTTTGTGCTATCTTTTCATGATTTTAGGGTCTTCTTCACAAAATTTCAGCTCATTTGGATATCGTTTGAGTATAGTTGTAGTTTTAACCCCCTGTTAGGTGCTTGTTGAGAAACACATTATTTGCTGCATATAGTGCATGACTAGGGGCAATCCAGGTGATTTACAACCCTTTGATCCTAAAATAGATAGAACCTTTCATAGATTAGTTAAGCATAGTGTGCATCCTAATCATTTTGTGCATTTTGAGCATTCTGAGTATTCTGTTGCTGGTGATTCTGAATATTCTGATTTTGAGCATTCAACTACTAATTTTCATATTGAGAGCATGGCTCAACCTCCACCTCGTGAGAGGACTCTCAGGGAGATGGTTGCACCTGATTTCACTTATGAAAGCTTGTGCATTCAATATCTTGATGAGGGTGTTCCATATGTTCTCAAGACTGGATTAATACATTTGCTGCCCAAGTTTCATGGTCTTGCAGGTGAAGATCCTCATAAGCATCTTAAGGAGTTCCATATTGTTTGTTCCACCATGAAACCCCCTGATGTCCAAGAAGATCATATCTTTCAAAAGGCTTTTCCTCATTCTCTGGAGGGAGTGGCAAAAGATTGGCTCTACTTCCTTGCTCCCATATCCATTTTCAGCTGTGATGACCTTAAGAGGTTGTTCTTGGAGAAATTCTTCCCTGCATCTAGGACCACTGCCAACAGAAAAGACATTTCAGGCATCAGGCAACTTAGTGGAGAGAGCTTGTATGAGTACTAGGAAAGATTCAAGAAATTATGTGTGAGCTGTCCTCACCACCAGATTTCTGAGCAACTCCTTCTTCAATATTTCTATGAGGGACTTAGCAACATGGAGAGGAGTATGATTGATGCTCCTAGTGGTGGAGCTCTTGGTGATATGACCCCTGCTGAGGCTAGGAATTTTATTGAGAAGATGGCTTCTAACTCCCAACAATTCAGTGCAAGAAATAATGTTATTGTCCTTAGAGGAGTCCATGAGGTGGCCACAGATTCATCTTCATCTACTGAAAATAAAAAGCTTGAGGGAAAACTTGATGCCTTGGTCAACCAAGTAACTCAGCTTGCCATGAATCAGAAATATGCACCTGTTGCAAGGGTCTGTGGTCCATGTTCTTCTACAGATCACCATACAAATCTATGTCCTTCTTTGCAGCAATCTAGAGTCAATGAGCAACCTAAAGCTTATGCTGCAAATATTTATAATAGACCCCCTCAGTAGCAAGATCAACAACAGCAGAATAATTACGATATTTCGCACAATAGATACAATCCAGGTTGGAGGAATCATCCAAATCTGAGATGGGCAAGTCCTCCACAACAACAATAGCCTGTCCCTACCTTCCAGAATGCTGCTGGTCCAAGCAAGCCATATGTTCCTCCTCCAATGAAACAACAACAGCAACAACAACAACAACAAAGACAACTAGCAATTGGGGCCCCTCCTTAACCTTCCTTAGAAGAATTAGTGAGGCAAATGACCATCCAGAATATGCAATTTCAGCAAGAGACAAGAGCCTCCATTCAAAGTCTGACAAATTAGATGGGGCAGATGGCTACTCAGTTGAACTAAGCTCAGTCCCAAAATTCTGACAAATTGTCTTCATAAATTATGCAGAATCCAAAAAATGCGAGTGCCATCACCTTGAGGTCTGGCAACCAAATTCAAATGCCTCCACCAGTAGCAGCACATGCACCTGAACCTGTCAAGCTTCATTCTACACCTGAAAAAGAGGATGAGATAGTTGCACAAAAAAGAAAACTTCCTAACAAAAATTTTCATGTAGGTGGACCTTCTTCTAGTAATTCTGACTTATCGCAGCCTCCTATCCGTCTTCCATTCCCATCTAGAGCAATTCCAAACAAAAAGATGGAAGAAGTGGAAAAGGAGATCTTGGAGACCTTCAGGAAAGTAGAGGTGAACATACCTCTGCTAGATGCCATCAAGCAGATTCCAAGATATGCCAAGTTTCTAAAGGAGTTGTGCACCCACAAAAGGAAGCTCAAAGGAAATGAAAGGATTAGCATGGGCAGAAATGTGTCAGCATTGATAGGTAAATCCGTTCCTCACATTCCTGAGAAATGTAAGGACCCAGGTACTTTCCGTATACCTTGCATTATAGGAACAGTAAATTTGAGAATGTCATGCTAGATCTAGGAGCATCAGTTAGTGTCATGCCTCTATACATTTTCAATTCTTTATCTCTTGGACCTTTGCAATCTATAGATGTGGTGATTCATTTGGCAAATAGAAGTGTTACTTACCCTGCAGGTTTCATAGAGGATGTGCTGGTTCGGGTTGGTGAACTTATTTTTCCTGTTGATTTTTATGTTCTTAATATGGAAGAGGGATTTTTCCATGGTTCAGTTCCAATTATTTTAGGCATGCCATTTATGAAAACAGCCTGAACCAAGATAGATGTTTATGCTAGCACATTGTCTATGGAATTTGGTGATATTGTTGTTCATTTTAACATTCTTGATGCCATGAAGCATCCATCTGAGGATCATTCTGTTTTTTGTGCTGAGATAATTGATCAAATTGTTGATGATTATATGTTTGATTTTGATTTTGTTCTTCATGGTAGGAAACATCCATTTTTATCTGATCTGCATACTTGTCACTCCTTATGCATTGAATCTGAATCTGAGTTTGAATTTGATCTTGTATCTGATTTTTATGCTGAGAGTGAATTTGAATTTGAATCTGGTTCTGATTTTCTGGGTGTTGTACCTCTTGATGTTGATTTTTTAGAGTCAGAATACATTGACCTTGTTGTAGGAAGTACATATACTTCTGACTTGCTTTATGAGGTACAGGCTGAGGAACCTTCCTCTTCTCCTACCCTGGTTCCTCCCACTATTCAGCCACCACCCACACCAGAGTTAAAGCC